>NW_010972631.1:3455185-3455538 GCF_000737465.1 Haliaeetus leucocephalus
CGGCGGCGGCGCCTTGCCGCGGCTCTGCCCCCTCCCTCCCGGTAGGATCATCCCACCCCGCCGGGCGGTCACCTCAGCAGGAGGAGCCGCCGCTTCGCCTCCGCTCCCGCAGCGACCTGACGGCAGTGAGCCTCGCCTCTCCTCGCCATGCAAGCAGGGAAGGCAGCCGGGAGCCGGGACGCCGGCCGGCCCCTGCAGGCCACCATGAAGAGGGGCTACGACGTGCTCCGCGACCCTCACCTCAACAAGGTAAGGGCGGCCGGGCCAGGTGCGCCGCGGCGGCCCCGGTGGCCGGGCGCTGAGGGCGGGAGCCCCTTCCCTCCCCCCCGCCGGGGACGGAGAAGCCTTCCGCG
>NW_010972631.1:3455548-3642234 GCF_000737465.1 Haliaeetus leucocephalus
CGGCCCCGGGGCGCGGAGCCCGCGGCGGGCAGCGGCGCCGTCCCCTCCGCGTCTTCCCGAGAAGAGAAGCAGCAGCAAGAGCCTGGGGAGGATGCTGCGGCACGGTGCCCCGCTCCGATGCGAGTTCCCGCTGCCGTGTCTGTGTTTTCCCGGTACCCCCCTTTTCCAGCACTCTTTCCCACGGGCGCCCTAGCTTGTTTCCTGCCGGCAAAAGCCTGGCTGTTCCTGCTGTCCTATGTTTTATCCCCTGGCAGGTGGGAAAGGTATTTTTATCACCGTTATTGCGCTCGCAGTGGTAACATTCAACTCCGGTTTCCCCACCGCTCTGCATCAGCGAATGCAGTCAGCTTTTAAGAGATGCGGTAGCACAGCAAAACCTTTTTGTCACATCTCTAATTCACTTGAGAATGGTAATTCAGCTCGATAAAACTTTGTAAACATGTTAAACTAATCTGGAAAACATAAAGCTGAGTAAAGTAAGTGTTTGCACAGCTCTGATAAAGATGCAAAGTTCAGATAGTAAAATACTTTATCGGCCTGACAGGCTCTGGATTTGCTGCCAAAATGACAAATGGCTAAAGTCAAAGGTAGATGATAAACACACCTAGCACAGGAAGACTTGGTCGAGTCCTTAGCCGCAGCTTTGCTCTCGCACATTACTTTCAATGGTACTCTGACTTGTACCTCTGCATTAGAGTGTACATACAGTCATTTTACTTACTGCTGAGTTGTATAAATTGACAAAAACTATGTCTCTAGTTTTGCTGGATAGGTTGACTCATCCGTAAAAGCTCCATCTATTACTTAGATGAATAGTGCTTTTATTAGTCTTGGTGCTTGACTACAAAGTTTCTTCAGAGGCTGTCTTACGTCTGTGTGTGTGTAGGCCTGAGAAGGTCTCCTGAGGTGAGGTGAAAGGAAAATTAACCAAAATGTAAAACTCCCAAGAAGAAACCAAGGAGAGGCTGTTTTACTTGGGATTGCTTTTAAGCAGCTGCAGTATTCATGGAAAAAAGTCTGATTCAGAATAACTGGAAAGCCAACCCAACAAAATAACCTACCTTAAGAAGTAAAATGGGGCTTATTCTAAAATGTGTTGAATAAAGGGCAGTCAGAGGCAAAGCAGGCTCATTGCTACCTTTTTCCCCTCAAACATCATACATCTTGCCTCTGAACAACATACCTGGAGATGAGGTGCTAAAGAGGAAGGGTCTTGCTTACTTCCTGGCTTAGGCTTTTTTCTTCCTTTCCCCCTCAGCCATGCACATATGTACCGTACAGCAGAGAAGCAAGAAAAAGTAGTTGTTTGTTACCAGCCACATCTACCCAGCTAACACAGAATATGGGGTTAGAAAAGGTCAGAAAAATCTGGTCTCATCATGCCTGTGAGGAGGGTCTGGTCCTGGTCTGGTGAAGAATGAGTAAGCCAGTTTTCTGACTGAGACAAGTGATTTTTGGTGGGTGTGGATGTATAACACCCTACTATATATATATATATATACACACACACACACATATACATGCACACCCCCTAATATGTATATATTTTATCGCCGAATATATATATAGATGGGCAATAAAATCAAATATATGGAGGGCTGCCAACATAGTTGCCAGTTTGATAGCTTGTGGCCTGCCTGTATGCATGGGAGCTGGTACTCCCAGTTCACTTTCTATTGCCAAGGCTGTTAAACAAGCATCAGATTGCAGAGAATTCAATTTGAAATAGATAATATATCTCCTTTAATGATTCTAAAGTACAGGGATTGTTTGCAGCTCTGCAGAAGTGCCAGAACTTTCTGTTATCTCCTGAGCCCTAAGAGCTGCAATTCCTCGGTATCAGCACTTTCTTTTGGATACGGTGCCAGTTTTAATAGTCCTATTTGCATATACTTGGCAAAAGTAGACTGTAAGTACTAAGTAGTGGTATCTAGCAGTGACTTGTAGAAAAATAAGACAAATTATGTTTTCAGAGTCCCTCAAACCAAGACAGCTGGCCGGTCAAGCAGGTAAAGCTGAAGTATGCTGTAATATGTGGAAGCTTGGGGCTTGCATCCTCAAATAATGCATTCCTTTTCTCAGGCAAGTTGAAAGGAAAGTTTGACAGGGAACCATTTATACTTGGGCATCTTTAAAAATAGATGTAAGGAGACATAAGGAGCTAGGTTTTGGTTTTTTTTAAATACCCATCTCCATTTAGTGCCCCACTCATCCAACAATAAAGCTGGATTTCTGCATGCTTAGTGCATACATCACTTTTTATACTTAACCTTGATGGCTGGCAAGAGGTGAGAGAAAGGGCTGTGGGAATGCCAGGGTAAACATCCAAATTTCTTCTTTTCCACTTGCTTTCTACTTCTGCCTGGATGGCAAAATTTCCAGAACATACTAAGCACTGAAGTATGTTGAAGACCTAGGCAATGTTGTTCTTAAATCTTTTATGTTTTACTTTGTAAGTAATTCACAAACATGTACAAACTTCACTGAGGAAAAGCTTAATAAAAATGTTTGGTGGTTTTGCATTGGTTTTTTTTTTTCTATGTTGGGGCATTTTGCCTACATATGAAACTGTTGCTGCTTTTACAAGGTCACCGAGTGGTTTGCCCCATCTTAGCAACAGTGATGCATCAAAAATCATGAGGAACAGCAGATTGTAACACAGTGAGTTTAATTACTTGGGGACATGTGTCCAAGTCTATGGACACTAATCACGATTCAGTTTATTGCCTCACATTTTGGGTCCATAGTGTTTAAAAGTGTATGTAGAACCTTTTTGGTAATTGTCTTTTTTTCCCCTCAGGCAACTAAACACACTGTAAATAGCAATGACAAGGAAAACAAACACAGTTTCACTTCTTTTCACTGAAACGGATTGCATTAGAAACCTTTGGCTGGGAGTTGTATGCTCTTTGAGCTGATGAGTTACAGAAGTGTGAAAGTAATTTGCTCTACTCGTACTATAAATCTCATTTGTGCTTTATTCAATGTACAAGTTTGCGATTTTAAAGCACACAAATAATTTAAACTTTATTTTTTTATCTTTTGATAGGTTAATGGATCATAGTTTCCCATAAGCTGTTTATTTTCAGAATCTTGACGTGAAGATATGCAAATGTGTATTTCAATACCAAACTTTTCTAATAGCCTGTCTTAGTTGCCAAGTCTAAACACTTCTCTGATTGAGAAACTTTGCCATTGGAGGAGTGTTTTGCTTCCAGGCTGCTTTCGTGTTCTTGCAGAGTGATTCAGCGAGCAGGAAATTGGTGAGTCTATTAAATCTAAGTGCTGGAGGGCTCTCTGTCCTCCCCAGCTGCTTGATTTTTAGCTCCTCTCCTCTGACTGACTGCTGTCATCATTGCTGAGTGTAGTGTGCTTGTAAACTGTTGGTCGCTCTTTTTTTCTTTCCCTTTAATCAAGATGCACTAAAGCACCGGAGAATTTCAGAACAGGCTGTCTGATGGATCTGCTGAATATCTGAGAGCTCGCAGTCTCAATCCCACCTGCAATGGCATTGATGTTTTATCCTTACCACCTCCTGTATGTGATGCCCCTGGATCTTAGTGGGTTCTCAGCTAAGCAGTGACATTAGCTGTTGCCTCAAGTTTGCTGTCAGTCTATTGACTCACTATGAGCTTTACTATACAAGAACCATACTGGAACAGACCAAAGGTTCACTTATCCCAATGTCTTATTTCTGACAGTGGCCAAACTGGATCGCTCAGGAGGAGTAAAAGACCGAAGGACGCCTCTAGTGATACTTTCTTAGAATAATCAGTTCAAGGCTGAGGGAATGAGCAGTTTATTAGGGGGTTAATAAGATATGAATGCTTGTCTTTCCCATCAGATTACACATGCTCTGTGTACTAATCTACTAAAAAACAATTGTAAACTTTTTTTTTAAAGTGAAATTGTTATCTGAGCTAGAGAGAAGCATGGACTTCCCATTTTGCCCCTATGTTTCAGACAGTGGGAGGAGAATGCTTGTGAAATACAGATATATTTTGTTCTGTATGCAGCTAGTTGCTTCACTAAAATCAAATTTAATTTTGAGAAAGTATAATCCTGTGATTGGTGTGGGTGACAAATAAAAAAGGTCTTATGACTTTGACATTTGTTGGTGACCCTGTAATAGGCCTCAGAAAACCCAGACCTCAGTAAAAAATCAGAAGCATTCCAGTCAGATTTTCTCTATCTGATGGGTAAAAGAGAAGAAACATTTAAGAAGCTTCTCTAAATAAATCTATTCCTTTATCCGATACCAAGCAGTAGAAATCTTCCTTCCATTGGTAATGTTCATATTTTCACATCTTAAATTTATGTGTACTTTGGCTGGGTCCTCTGGAGTGGCCGGTGCTCACTGAGTGTTGCTTTTGCCTTAGCTGTAGATAGACATTCTGGGAAGAAAAGTGATGAAGCTGGGGATGGAGAAGGAAAACACTCCTTAAAATGGCATATTAGAAGTATCTATATAATTTGTAAAATAGGTTTTCTGGAGCTTACATGATACTGCAAGGGATGGTTTCATATTAAGTAGTAGTAGGTATGATAGCATCTTTTAGATTGGAAGATGGTCAGCTCCATGTGATAGCAAGGGTATAATTTGAGGAAATTTTTGGAGGCTATAGTTGCTGATCACTCTCACCTTCTTCTACCTCCTTGTTTCCTATAAACTTTTTGCCCTGAAAAACTCTGTAGTTTTTAACAGAAGTATTTCCTTGTTCTTATTACTATCAGATCACCTAGCAGTGCGGTTCTGATCTTGATAGGGATAAGCACATGCTATTTTTCTGGTCTTTGACAAGAGTAAATGGTATAGTGGTTGTGCTAGCACAAAAAAGCAAATCAATCTGGTCTTTGTCTGAAATCTTTTAGAGGGAACTTGTATTGATTTTGCCTGTGTGTTTGGTGAGCATTGCATTTTTGATCTATTACTGGGGTCTCCAACATTGGAGTTGCTGTTCTGTGGAACGGCAGCCTAAAATAGGACGTTCTTCAAGTGTGAGGGTGGTTCATACCAGAGCTGTTTGCTCTTTAACAATCAGAACCATAAGTTGCAGACTAGCAGAACTGCAGCTACCTTGTATGCTTGGGTTTTGGGCAAGGGTGTGAGCTCAGTGGTGGCTCACCGGTGGGTACCATAGGACTGGGTGAGGAGGTTCGCACGTTGCCAGTGTATTCTCTCTTTGTGAAATCACCTTCCTGAGGTGTGAGGGAGGAGTTGTGATGCAAGATGTTCTTTGTATGAGTGCTTTTATTTACAGTATATGTGAAGGGGCTTTAAAAATTAATTCTGTGCTTTTTTCCCATCTTTCTTACTTTAAGGCAGGTTTGTCCTGCATGCTGTTAATAAGGAAAAAAATCTTGGGAAAAGCACAAAGTGTTTCAATCAGATTATTTTACCACTGACTTCTATTTTATGTATACAGCTTGCAGCATTCATTGCACCCTACTACTTTGTTCCTGACCTAGTAGGTAAGTTGCTGCGGTTGGTGTTACATTTTTTTTTCTTCCTCTTAGCCTCCAGTTCTTTGCTTGCAGTTATGAAAAAGAGTGCTGAGACAGAGAGTTGGGAACAAAGTTCTGTGACTTGAATTAAAAGCAAATAAAATGAAGGAGAAGAAGTTACATCATAAGCTATATAGCAGTAATAGCAACTGAATAGTGGTATGAGTTGTCACAAGAAGCTGAAACCTAGAACTGTTTTGCTGTGAAGCTGTTTCAGACATTAAAAACACTTTTCAGTTTTGTAATTTTCTTGTGAACTTCAGTAATTGAACACGAACAAAGTTGACCTTTTTTCTTTAGGCTGAGGAATCCTATGCCCACTGGTTATAAATGCTACTTGAATAGAAGCATTAATCCTAGCACAGAGCACCTTGCAAACAGGATTTGTATATTTAGAATGGGTTAAATGGGCTTTTCTACACTAGGTTTTATAGAGGTGCTGGCCACAGTACTTGTTTTTTTTAATCTTATTAATGGATGCTGACAATAAGCAGGATAAGAGCTTGCTGAGAAATTGTACTTCTGTCTAGGTAAAATAAACTGCAGAGAATGTTTGTGCTTTCTGCAGGAAAGCTTATCTCAGAGTACAGAAGTTCTTATTTTGCATTCTTTACTTTGTATATCCAATTCTGCTGAATCAGTCTCTTGTATCGAGCCGTCTCTGAAAAAGAAAGAAGTTGCGGCCGTAGGAGGCACAAACTTCTCTCCCCCAGCCCCGCTTCCCTCTCTGGGGGGAGGAGGAAGTGAAACGTGTGTGACAGCAACGTTTCTTATTGACCCGTGACCCCAAGTTAAAATGTGCCATCTTTGCTTTGTTACGCCTTTCCCTTTCCTCCCGTGCCTGCTCAGGTGAGCTGTGTATTCGGTGCATGACTCGCTCGTGGCCGCTGGGCTGGATGCGGGGTTTCACGCCGAAGGTATCGTTGCTCTAGGCTCTGAGGGCTAAGTGGCTCCCTGCCGTTGTGCTAAATAAGTGACTGATGGAGGTCTGAAATAGAGTATTAATACCCTTCAATCAGGTCCTTCAGTTAGGTTTTTCGAGTTTCAGAGAATTCTGCAGCGGAGCAGCTGTTTCAAAGTGTCAAAAGCATTTGCTGGAGGATGTGATTCTGAGATTTCAGCACAGTAGCAAGCGGTTTGTGCTCCCTGCAAATCTGAAGAGCTCTTGTAAGGTGTCCTTTGTGCTCATGACATGTAGCAAGATAGTAGGAATTTTAAGACCGTCTCAAAATATTGTCAGTATGATGCACATTACAGACACCTCCAGGAGCTGGGACTGCCATGATACACAGCCATGGGGAATCTAGGTTGGACCATAATCACAAATAAGCTCATGGCTTTTATGAGGATGATAAATTTGTGTAGGGTGATATTAGAGAAAGGACTAAGGACCTGAATCTGATACTGGTTTTAGCAGTGTAAGCTGAGAGTAAATTAACGGTAGGGGGATGCAAGAGGGGAAGCTGCTGCAAAACTGGCATGAAATTAGCACTGGTGCGTTAATCCTTTAAAAAAAACCAAACCCCTTTGTTACTTGGAGAGTTTGAGTGCCTTTCACCTCCACAGACTTCTCAAACTTGATTCCTAGTAGCCCATTTAGAAGGAAATGTTGAAATACTCATTCAGTGTGCAAGATAATTGGTTTTGGCTAGTCTGACCTTTCTGAGACTAGTCTAATTTTATTTAAAATTATGAATATTATAGTATCTCATTTTTTGATTAAGTTGACTTTAAATAGTCCAAATCTTTGGGTGATTTCAGAGAAAAAAGAATGCTGTGAAGAAAGCTAAATGTGTTTCTGTTAAAAACAGATCTCTGAATTAATTTTGTGTGAAAATAATTTTATGCATATTCCTCAGTAAATTTTTTTTTTTTAGGAGTGAACTAAAAAAACCCCTGAATTGCAAGCATAAGAAAACAAGTTTTGGTCTTATCAAAGCTTAAGCTTTGCTAATGTAATTTGTTGCATAATTCAGGAAGCAAAAATCCTGACTTAGAAGAAGGACGTCACAGGGCACCCTGCAGGCAGTTCTTGCAGGCAGTGAGTACTTTCTGTTGAAATCAGTGTCTGTAGTTTACTTGGATACTGTTAGTGCCTATTCCTGTGTGAAACACAATACTTGGTGCAGGACTTGAGGTTGTTTACAATGTAGAGGAAGTGGAGGAAGTGTGGAGTAAACACTTTCTATATACATAAAGAATACATAATGTAGAGCTGAAAAAAAAGCATCATAATTCTCTTATGCTTTGAATACTTGTGGCTTTCAGCCAAAGATGTAGAAGTATGTCAGGATGTACTCGTCTGGTATAAGAGTTCGGAAAGCAAATTCATCACTGTTTTGCTCTCAAAATATAAATGAGGCATAGAGCAGCAATGCATTTTGTCATTGCATGTTTATGCTTAGGTTTTTACATAATTGTTCAAGTAGCAACTGTTACCTGTTTCTGGCTTAGAAAAACTGATATTTTTTTTTTTCCTAATAACTAATATTAAAACTAAAGTCACTGTTCTGCCTCTTCTTTTTGTGTATTGATAAAATAAATATCCCTACAAGTGGTTTGAAAAATTACAAACACTTTTGGTTCAGCGTAACTTTGCTTAAATAAACTCAATCTTCAGTCTTCAGTCAGTATTTTAGGGTTATCTGTCTTATTAATTAATTGTGTGTATCTTTGGAACAGAGTAGGTGCTATGAGGTATTAAATGATTTTGGCATCCAGTTAGATGGGATATCACAGTTTAGCTTTCTTCCTCTTGTCCTCCGTGAGTGATACACTTGCAAGTTTGCTTTTGGCATGGAGATTGGATTGTACAGAATCACTGTTTTGCAAGAGAAGAGCAAGAATAGTTATGAAATACATCATTCCCTTTCCCACAAAGGCAAAAATAATTTTGGCTTTTACTAATGACTTTAAAAAAAAAAAAAAAATCTCTGCCTTAAATCTGTCCTGGAGATGAGTGCATAGTGGTGATTATGAAGCATGTTATGAAATTTTCAGTACTAGTGTCTACCTGACTTACTGGATTTCTTCCTCCAGCTACCTGACTTCAGAAAGCAGATTTATGTGTGCAGGTGTATTTACAAAAGTGGCAGTAAAGCCTCTTTACTTAAATAGTACAAAAGAGCTCAATAGTTACAGATAGAAGTCAGAATAGAAGAATGCTGTATTGCTAAAGTAAAATGAATACCTGAATCTGCGAAGCGCTTAATGTTGGTTTGATTTGGCTTGAATCTTCAACTCCTGTATGATGTTTTTTTGGAGGGGTTGGATGGGAGCAGTGCACCTGAAGCAGAGGAAGCCTGTGTTAGTTGGTAGGTAGATGCCTTTTTGAAAGCATTGATGATGCTCCTGCATCTTTGCTTCTTACACACACACTTCTCCACTCTGCTTAAGATCTGAAGAGACTACTGTCTAGCTAATAAACTTAGGTTAAAAATGTGAGGTGTTAAAATGCAATACTTCACCAACTGATGGCTGATTAAGTGTATGGTTCTAAAACTCTTAAAAAATGACTTTTCAAGATTTGTAGGACCTTTTCGCCATCGTTAAAATGTGTTAAAATTACAACTGAGTTTCTTTATGTAAAGTAGAGGGGTAATTTAATAGCTGATAAAACCATTTTAAGATTCTTTCAAATACAGAATATTGAACCCTAATGCTGACGTGTTCAGCAGTTTTAGTCCATGATAAATATGTGGAATAAAATCCTTGTTGGATTCCAAGGCACTGACTATTGAAAGGTAAATTTTTCCACTGCCATTTGTAGGCAAATGGAAGTTATTATGAAAATACATTTCAAACTCTTGATTTTGTGCTATAGCAGTAGTTGGAGTAATTCCTTAAGGTCCTTGGGTTTACATACCTTTGGTTTTGCCAGGCATAAGGCATTGTTAAAAGTCATGTCCTAGGAGCAAGTGGGAGAGGAATGAAGAGCCTTCTGCTAGGGGATTAGGATTCAGGCTTTTGGACCTTCTGCAGGAGTGAGATCTTGTAGCAGTTTATTCCTCCCTCTGCCCAGGCTTTTCAGTCTTCCTCACATTATGTTTTAGTTGACTGCTTGACATCTTCACTCCCAAGGTTTCTCTGAAATTCTTGCCTTGCTCTTGTCCGAAGCCCAAGTGGGACAGTTGTCCTTCTGATTACAACACAACTCCATCTTGGGATGTTTCAGGTTGCCTCTATCCCAGGAGCGTTTTGAAGCTCAGTGGCACCCCCTTTCCACCTTCTTCTCACTGGGATCCTTGTTTTTTTCAGGTTGCTGCAGAGTGTAGATGTCATTTTACAGACTTAATCTAAAGCTTTCAGGCCCAGTGAAGGCGAGCTTGTTCCCTGCTATACTGCAAAGCTTTTCCTCTGCACAGAATATTAGTTGAAGTTCTTTGAAAAAATTTATAAGAGTTTGGATGTAACAAACATCTATTAATGAAATCAATGAACTTTGGTGTATTATTTCTATGCGTAGGTTATGTGTAACAACAAACTGGAGGTAATGTAATTTTTAACAGAGTTCTTGACATGAAGACATCTGCTGTTTGTCTTTTAAGGCATACAAATTTATGCCTTCAAGGCATACAATTTTTATAGTCTTAGGAGAGCATAAAAGCAGTGTGGTTTATCTTTTTTTGTGGTGTTGCTTTTTGTTAAGGCAAGATTTCATGCCAAATTCTCTAAGGATGAGGCTTACTTTCTCTAAGTGAAGGCTGGCTAAAGCCTTCCTCTTGCTCATGTGATAGGGGATTTGGCATGGCTGTCTGTTTATTAGGTCGGTCAAGGGTCAGGTAAAGAAATAAGGAATGGCCCTTAAAATAGCTTGATAATTCGGAATTTTTTTTTTTTTTTACTTTGTATATTTACTTTGCATACAAATTCTTACATTTAGAACACTGCAGTGGTTGAACTAAATACATCGATTGTAGGTGAGAATAAATAAATAAATGTAGGTGAATCTGTGTAAACAGGTATCAGAAAAGGTGTCTCACTCGCTGTACCGCTTTTTTTCTGCGTCTAAGGTGGCTTTCACCACATGCCCTCAGCAGCTGCTTGAAAGGAACACTTCATCTAAGCTCAGGAAAAGTAGAACATCTCACTTCACATCTTACCTGGGGAAACATGACAGGTCTGGCTCTGTCTCGTGGTCACTGGCCTTGCATTTTCTGGAAGAGCAAAAGTGTTCCAGGTCAGGAGTCTGCATGAAACTGGAGCTCTGCTCTCCTGCCAGGCAGTTTGAGGTACCGAGCTCTCATGCTTCTTGGAGTACGTGGATAAACTCAAAGTAGAAAATAAAAAGCGAGTGCTTCCTTCTGAGGTGTAATTCTTAGGAAAAAAAATATCTTAAGGATAAAGAAACACAACCTTTAAACTAACATTATTTCCTAAACTTCTTACTGTTGTGTAGTTTATGGCAAGAAATAACTTTCTTCTGGTTCTATAGTTACTGAGTCCTCTAACTTTATTCTGCAGTGAGGATGTAGTGAGTAAAACACAGGTAAGAAGAATAGGTGAATATAGGAAAGTGCAGTTTAGTTGTCATAATGTTGCGCTAGCAATTTAAACAAGGAATGTGATTAACAGGCACCCTTTCTGGTTTGCTTTGAGGTATACTTCACAAATCTTTAAACATATGATTGAAGCTTTCTTTGTCTTACTTCAGACCAATGTAGTGAGTATGAGCACACACTTTTTTTCCCCCTTTAATTAGTGAGCTCTGCTTCAGCAAGGGAGACAAAATATTGTGGTAGATTGGGCATTGGACTGGAAACTAGGTCATGCACTTGTGATTATTAAATCTTAGTCATTTAGTTTTCTCATCTGAAAAGGGAAGCAGCATTTGAGAAATTTTGAGGATGAAAACTTGTATAAAGTACTTGGTCTTGTATAATTAGTCTTTTTAGATAATGTTTTGCTATGTTGTCTTTGTACTGCTATAATCTAGTTTCTATTTACAGTTTTCTTTTCTTGGAGGGGGAGTCATCTTCTAGTTTGTAGGCTGCTAGTTCTTTTAAAATCACACCTAAGTAGACCCATGTGTAATCTGTATAGTCCTGACATATTTTGTCCATATTCTTGTACCTTCTGCTGAATTGCAATTACAAGTAGAGATAGTATTAGTGGATGTTCAGTCTCCTGCATGTACAGTTCCCTAGATCCATGAAAATCCATTAGACAGGACTGCAAATTGTGGCCAGTGCTGAATGTTGGGGGGGGGGGGGGGAGGTTTTGAATAGGCAGGAAGAAATCATCCATCTGTGTAGCTAAACCTGCTCCTGGCTTCAGGGCATGCTGTGCCACATGCAGATTAGTTCCAATTAGATGAAGTGGTAGCTGACCCTTGGCTGCCTCCTCTAAGCCTCCTGGTCCTGGGCAGCATTGGTAAGAGTTGCATCCATTCCAGCAGAGTGGGGAGAGGAAGCTCAGGTCAATACTTCCTGCAAGAAGAGGTATTTCAACCTTCAGCTAACCAATACTTGGTAGTTTTTAACTCAGTGAAACTTAATTTCTTCAAGAAGCTAGAATTCATTTCTCCTGCAATGATGTGAATGAAGGCTGACTTTCTAAGGGTATATTTAGCTATCTGAAGACTTTGCTAGCTATTGCAAAGGCAGAGGTGATACAGATTTGAAATAAACTCTTTTCCCATGCTTGGGATTCTGATGTTGATTCCCTAGAGAAAACATCCTGCACAGAAAATGTCTAAAGGCTGAATAAAAATCCTGCCACACCTTGTGTAGTGGAGCTGACTGTTGCCCTCAAAGATATCTTTTAATATTTTTTCTTTTCTTTTCTAAAATATGCTAAAAGCAATGCATGTGTATGTCCTCTAAACAGAAGGGGCTGTGTACATTTTCCTTTACATATAATTGTTGCGACATTCTTAGAAATTATGCTTCTGTAGTGTAAATACTGAGCAAAATAAGATTTTTGTTGAAAGATACATCGATGAAGGTTTAACAATTAGCAAAATGAATCTATTTTCATGTCAAAATATTGAATTATATCTTAATCCTCCCATATTTTGTAATAATTTGTTATTTCAAAATAGATTCCTGTTTTATATTATGGGATCTCTGCAGTGACCACAAAGCCTACATGATGAATTAATATCTGTGAACCTAATCCTGAAAATACTTAATTAGTAAGTAGCTACAGAAAGGTAATGCTTGTCTGGCTGTGCTCCATATTGCCAGCAGTGCAGCTCTGAAAGTATACAGTGATAAGCATTTTTTGGCCCTGAAAATACATGCATGTATTTACTTAAATACATAGAAATAATCTTTCAGATACTATGAGGAAATGTGGCACATGCATAAAAGCCACATTTATTTTGTACTGACCTCTTACACTTCATTACTTTACACAGGTGAAGCTGCTCTGTGGAGAACAGAGCAATAGTGCAGTAGTTAGACATACAGCTGTAGAAAACTGCAGCAGGATCCATTATGATGAATCTGCTCTGCATTCTGTGACTCTGTTACTCTCATCAAATCTCATTAATAATAATAATAAACCCCCCCATTAATCTCATTTTGGTGCTGTGGGTGTTGGAATCCAAGTACTAGCACTGTGAGAAATCCACTGTTAGTTGAAGGTGGTATGACCTGAACAGGAATTTTCCTTACCCATCCTGTCCTTTCTTCAGTTGACAATACATGTTGTTATAGGCAAATGAATTTCTATTAGCAACACCGAATACATGTTTGCAGGAGCAGAACTGGTTCTGGCTGGAAACTCTTCTTTTGAGTCATAGTGTGAAGAGAGCCTCAGCCTCTCTAGATCACATATGTTGCTATTCCACTCTGCCTTGAAATGAGTAGTTAAAGGAAAATGTAAGTTAACGATTGAGTGGTTTTCTCAGATGTGGCATATGGGACTGAAGTGTTTGAAGTAATCACAACAGCATGTTCTGGGGTTTAAAGGAATACCTTCTACACAACATTACTCCCCCTCCTGTAGTTTTCCTTGCTAAGGAACTTGCAAAGAGAGTATTTTTATAAGCCTTTTCCATGACTTAGACTACCCAATTTAGGCTGTGCTCTGACATTTTATCTGTCTAGTAATTTTTGTCAAAGTATGTTAGTTTAATTTTGGGGAACATTTTATTTTTTGTCTATGTTTATTGCACTGCAGTTGGCCTATCTCAATAAGGCTTTCCAATGCTTTGGCCCAGATTCAGCTGGCTTACACAGATCCGTGAAACCAATGTGACTGTGTGTTCATTTTTTTCCCCTGCCTGTCTCAAAGAGTAACATCAGCAACAATAATAATACAAACCAATGGAAATGAAAGTACCTGGCATTCCTCAACATGTACCAGTGTCTGGTGCTAAAAGCTGTGATGCTTTTTGAGATGATTCTTTTTTCCTAAAACTATGAAGATCACTGTCTGAATGCTACTTAGTGGAGGGAGCTCATAATATCATCATAGGGAATGTGAGTGGAATATTATTATAAAACCATAGGGTAGTTCCTGTTGGAAAGGATCTCAGGAGATCTCTAGTCCAACCTACTCAAAGCAGGGTTAGATATGGAGAGAGAACAGGTTGCTCAGGGCTGTATCCTGTCAGGTCTTGAAAACCTCTGAGGACAGAGACGGTACAGCTTCTCTGGGCAACCTATGTATGTGTTTGTGTTCATGGGAGGAATTTTTTTTCCCTTATATCCAGTCTGAGCCTCTCTTATTTTATCTTATCCCTATTGTCTCTTGTCCTTCTGCCACGTACTGCTGTGGAGAGCCTGGCTCTGTCTTCTAGCTAGCTTCAGCATAGGTGCTGGAAGGCTGCTATTGGGTCCCCCCCAAACCTTCTCTTCTCCAGGCTGAACAAGCCCAGTGCCTTAATAGGGGATGTGCTTCGGCCCCTGATCATTTTGGTGGCCCTTTACTGAACTCGCTCCAGTTCATTGATGTCTTTCTTGTATTGGGGACCCAAAGTTGGACTCTATCATAAATGCAGCCTAATGAGTGCCAAGTAAACTGGTATGATCATTTCCCTCAATCTTTGCTCCTGTTAGCATGTTGCGCTGCTGCTAATATAGCCCAGGATGCCATGGGCTTTTGTTGCCTATGCACACTGGTGGCTTCTGCTCAGTTTGCTGTCTACCAGGTCCTTTTCAACAGGCCTGCTCCTCCTCAGCCAGTCAGTCTGTCGCCAGCCTGAATCATTGCAGTGTGTGTATTGTTCCCTTTCCAGGTTGCAGCACTTTGCATTTGTCCTTGCTGAATTTCATTATGTTCCTGTCAGCCCATTTCTCTAGGTGAAGTTCCTTTGGATGGCAGCCCTGCTCTTGGGTGTATCCACGGTTGCCCCTATTTGGTGTCATCTGCAAACCTGGTGAGAGTATGCTCTGTTGCCTTCTCCAGGTCATTGATATGGATGCCAAACAGGACAGGTCCCATTACAGACTCCTGCAGCATGCCACTGCTTACTGGCCTGCAGGTGGAGTATAACCCATTAACTGTTTACATCCAACAACAGTGTTTTACTCAGATGGTTGTCCACCCATCTAGACTGTAATATCCCAACTTGGGTGCAAGGATTTTTTGGGAGCCAGTTTTGAAAGCCTTACTTAAGGTGAGATAAATGACATCTTCTGTCTCCCCTTGCCCATAAATCCAGTCATTTTACCACAGAAGGCAATCAGGTTGATCAGGGATGATTTACCCTTGGCGTAAGTCCAGTCTGTAATGTCCTACTTGCTTTCCTCAGTCCCCTTAGGATCTTGAACTGTACTAGTCCATGGTCACTTCACCCAAGGCTGGCATTGATTATTGTACTCCCAGTCAGGTCTTTCTTATTTGTGAAGAGCTGATCCAGCTCTGCATCACCCCTGGCTGGTTCACCCAGTATCTCCTATATCATCCCTGACGCTCTCCAGGACTCTCCTGGATTGTTTGTGTCCTGTCACGTTGCTCTTCCAGCAGAAGTGAAGGAGATTAAAGTCTGCCATAAGAACAGGGGCCTGTGATCTGGGGACTTACCTTGTAGGTACTCAAGGAACAAGGACTGTTTGTCAGCCTGATACTTGGTTACTATTGTTAGTATCTACTGCAGTCAGAGGTTTCAGTTATTCAGCTAAGCATTTATATTTTCCCTATATAAATAGCAGGAGGAGGAAGAAATATCTGCATACACATAGCACATGTGCATGACCTCTCTGTCAAACTCGTAAATTCTGTTGAATACAAGTCTCTTGGCAATATTGTACAAGTTTTGGAATACTATAAAAAAAGAGAAGCTATTATGTCTCTGGTTCCTCTGCTGCTGTCTGTGGAATTTTCAAAGAGCTATCAACACTTCTGTAAAGGAAATACAGTGCAACTAGAGCAGCTCCTTGAGAAGCTGGGAAATATTTATTCAGACAAACGCAAGGCAGTGCTTTCTCTTTAGAGCTTCATTCTGTTTGCATAAGTAGCTGTTGCAGGGGAAAGGTCTAGCAGAACCCTGTAGTTCTCAGCCCATCCTGCTCTGTCTGGCCTGAGAGAAGGCCATCTGGGGCTGTTTCTAAAGCAAAATTGTTAATATTAATTTCAAGGAATTCTTCTAATAACTACTAAGTGGACGATCCCATCATCATGAAATAAATTCTCAGGTTGAAAACCTTCTGGCTGGGTCTACAGGGCAAATCATCTGTGATAATTTTTTTTTTTCCCATACCCCAGTTGTTTTCACTTTCCTCATTTAGATCTCTCAGAGGTTTTGGTGTATGGAAATTAAGCTGCAAGCCATGGTCCAAGGGTGCTGCAGAAGAGACATATAAATGAAAGGTTTGAAAAGCCTCCACACCAACTATTTCAAGCTGTCATCTGCTTCACTTGAGTGAATTGTTAAAGTAGGTCCTACCTTTGTTACTAAATAAACTAATATGAATGCTAGCAAAGACAATTTGAAACTCTACTGGCTAGCTACCTACAAATAGGTTGCTTTAGTTGAGAGTTCAAGCCAAGTAGAAAGGATGGTCTGTCTGGCTGTCATAACTGATTTCGCTCACCTGGAAAAGGGGGCAATTCATGTTCATCTTGCTAGATTTCTGTCTCTGATTTTTGGAATCTTTTGTTCTCTTTTTTCCTCTGTCCCTTTTCAGCTGTCAGCGGTTCCCATGCCAGTTACCTTTCTTAAAGTTGTTTTACAGCTTTGAGGTTTGTTTGGATTCTCTGTGGTTTCTGGATGCCCTAATAATAGCCTAGAAACCGAGACCAGAATCACAGAATAATTTGGATTGGAAGGGACCCCTGGAACTTACCTGGTCCAGCTTTTTGCTCAAAGCAGGGACAACTTCAAAATACTGCAATGTGTGTGAACGGAATGAAACCAGATCAAATGGAGTCTGGTGGACCTATAGCTTATAGGAAATGGGGATGCCTGTGTGCTTTTTTACTTTTGGGTTCCCGAGAAAAGGTTGCCCCATTGGACTGAAACCTTGCTGAATGTGCCATCTACTTCAAAGAAGGTTTAAAGCAACCTCCATGGCATTGACTAGCTAACTGACCACCTTCCTTGTTGTGGTCTTAGCCTGCTCAAACATGTTGGAGCTCTACAGGCTCAGTAATCTTGGCAACTGGAGAAGAAACTCATGTACTAGAGCTACGCTAGCTATGGAGCTTGCAAGAGAGAAGAATAAACTATAAAGTTTGGCTAACAATAAAGAAGACCTATTGGGGCTGCACTTGACCTAATCAATTATAATGGAGTAGAAATAGCACAAAACATCTTGGTGAGTTAGAATCTCCGCTGGCCAGGAACCTCTTTTTAGGGAGAAAGCCAAAACCTGCTGCTATTGCTCCTCTTGGAATTGCAGGCTTTTTTTTTTTTTTCCAATTTGCAGTTGTTCCGAGTCAAGTGTAATTCTTTATGACGGCACAATTCAGAATAATTTAATCATATTATTCTCGCTTATGTTAACGTGTCAGTGGAAATATAACAAGTACACCATAAAAAAGAATGTGACGTTTTTCTCTTCTGTATTCTGTTGAAGAGAAAAACAGAGCACTTGCAGTACCCCATGCTCATGTTAGAATAGTTTCCACACCAATTTCTTAGATCTTAATTAAAGTAATGCACTTGCATACAGTTTGCAAATCTATATATGTAAGTAGTAAACACTCAGCACTTTATGGCCTGTGTTTTCAATAGCGAATGGCATTGATCTGTAGACGAGATGCCCACAGTATACAGTGTCAAGGATTGTTTTAAGAGCATCTGAGGCTTGGAGATATTCAAAAATTTATTTTAATTTTTTGAGGGGAGGTGGATTTTTTTTTTACATTTTTTAGGGTTTTTGATCTGGATTTTCTTTTTTTGTTTTTGTTTTGTTTCTTTGGTAGGGAACAGGAGATTTGGAGTATTTTCGCTTTGGTGGTTTTTTTTTTTTCACTTTTGGGCTAACTGTAGTCTGATCCTATGGACTGAATGCCTGCTTGCAGCTCAGGCATATTAGGTGAACTCCTGGAACATATCTTCTAATTACTTTTTATCCAAAAAGAATGCACTTCAAGTGCTCTGAGACTGTTCCAGAATATGAGCCAAATACAGTGAGTGGTGACAATCAAGAAACTTAATTCAAAAGACTGCATCCCATTCAACAAAAAATCTAATGTGCATGCACCTAATATATATCATTAAGAAATAAGGGATTCAAAACTTTAATTGTCTGGGCTTAAGCACTTCTATACATCCCAACAGCTTTTAGTGCAGTAAGAGTGTTTCATGGGGTGTTTTTAAATGTATATAGATGTATGCTATGGTTTAAATCCACGTGAGAGAAGACGATAGCTTTTCTGAGAATTTCACTTGTTTATCAGACCCAATATGTGAAGTTGCTGTGGCTCAAAGTTAGTGCTGATTTACTGGTTTTTTTCCACTTGAGCAACCATTGTTCTCATAACAAAGAAGTGAGAGAATGTCACCTATAAATAAATAAGATCAGTGAGATTAGACATGTACCAAAATGCAGGCAGCACTTTCCTGGGAGCGTTCTGTCATTTCCCTTTCAAGCTGTCATCTGTTCAGTTGAGTGAATTGTTAAAGCTAGCAACTTAAAACACTACTGGCTAGGTACCTACAGATAGTTTGCTGTAGTTGAGAGAAATATGTTATTTATAGAATGTAACAGTGAAAGAGTGAAAAAATTGACATGTAGACCTGCCTATGTACAATATGCTTTTCTGTCTTTCCACTTATACTTAGAAATAGCTTAGGGAAAACGTTCTTGGCTGGGAGCAGTGCTTACTCTGTGTGCGTGGATATGAAGATAGGGTCTAGTTCTTAATAGCTGTTTTGCCCTCTGAGTCAGACTGATGAAAATATTTCTGCTGCACTTGCTTTACCCGATGTTCCAAATATTAAGTGGGGTCCAATGCATAGCTAAATTGAATCCTGAGGATCCAGAACTGGTTTAGAGATCAGCGGTGCTAGCAATCCCTCCTGTATTTCTTCTCAGCTTCAAGAAAAGCAGAGCTGGCTGTTCTCTTTCCTTCCTGACAAAAATTTTGTGTATTAAACCCTTAGCGAGCATATTTTAGTTTCCTTTCCTTGGCTCTTATCTAATCACTTTGGATGGATAGTCTTTGGGTCAGTGTGTTTTTGTGTGTTTACTCCAACCATATTTGGAAGGAAAAAAAACAAAGTAGAAGTAGATATAGTAACAAAGCCTAATGCTGAAATTCCTGTGGCTGTTGCTACAGTTGGATGGCTACTGCTATCTTCCTGTGTAATGTCTTAATAAAGTACTGTTTTATATGAGATACTAAAAAGAATAGTAAAGCTGACTGCCTTTATGCTGTTAAGCTAGTAGTGTCTTGTTATAAGGTCTCTCTCGCTATTGCTTAGTGCCAATTCAGATGTAAACGGTTGCATCTGAACTAGAGTTCAAATGGGGGAGATTCTCCCAGCCTCACTCGCCTGTTGCTGACCTGCTGCTAGGATGCTAGTCTGTCTGCAGCTCCGCATGCTGGCAGGCACATACATCATTTAAATTTCCAAACTCCATTGGCTTTGAAAAAAGTTTGCAGCCCCTCCCATTTATACATTTTTCTGCATATTCATTCAAGGCACAAAACCCATAATACAAATTAATAAAGGGATCATTAGAGCTTGTTTTAGCACAATGTAGAAATGAAGAACAAAGAACCAGCTTTTTAGGTAAAGCATCTTCTGATACCCTGTGAGACCACCCACAGGCCAGCTTTTCCATGAATTCTCCTAGAAAGTATTGGAAAGAATATCTGATAGTATTTGTGTTCATTAATATCGGTGATGTATCCCAATTTTTATTTTGGTTCACTGATGTGTGTATACGTACGATAAAACTCGTTCCAGAGTTAAAAAATCCTATATAGGAGTATCACCTGGGAAATGGTTTTTGGACTGTTATGTAAATCCTTCTAATGGCTAGACACTAATCCGTGACACAATTAAAAAGGTTCATTTGTAGGATATAGAGCAGGTCTGGGTAGAGGTTTTGAGGTAGCTTTCAAAAACAAGGCAGAATACTAATCATGTACTTCAGTATTCCTAATGTGTCACAGCCTGAAAGGGTTCCAGAAAGTTTTCTTATTGCAAGAGTAGTTATGTTTTCTCTTGTACTTCTACAAAAGAAAGTTGATGAAGTGCATGCAAGAATCACCTCATTCAAGGAGCTGGAACGCTTCAGGTTTTGTAAATATGTTCTACTTGGAAAGTGTCCTGACTGATGATCCCTTTCCCCTTCTCTGCTTCAGAAATGACCAGTGTGACCTTGCTCTCTGCTCTCCCTCAGCAAGGAGAATAACAACGCTTTTAATTTCAGCCTTGGTACTGCATTAACCAGGGTTATATATTAGTTTCCATTTTATTTGGTACAAATCTTGTTACAAATGGGTGACGAGATTGAAGCAGTTCTCGGTGTGTGTATGTGTTTAAAGGGCTGCCTGCACATGCTGTTCAGCAGAAACAAGCTACACAGACCACAATTATTTAACCAGACATACCTCTTTTTATGGCAGTGATGCTCTCGAAGGCTCTCTCGGGGAGGGGATGGGCGGTAATTTTGTGGAGGGCTGCAGCAGAGCCTGTGCTGATGCAGCCGAGTGGGTAGAGCCCTCTCATGGAGATGGGATGTACGCCTGCAGGAGGAAGTTTCTTGTCAGCGGAGCTTTGCTACTGTCTTAGGCAACACGAACTGATCTTCCAAAAGCGTTCTTCTGCTGGCACGTACGTCAGGGCTGTTGCTCACGTAACTACTTGGCCAGAGTTTGTGACTTCGTTGACGCGATCCAGCCTGACGCAATCCTCTCTGTTGGCTTAACATGGACTGGTCCTATGCTGGACAAGAGCATGCATAGAGGTCCTCCCCGTCTTTGTATCTGCAGAGCTCAAGGTGAAACGATGTGAGAGAGAGGGTTCTCCCTCTCCCTGCCAGTGCTGAAACTTCTTGCCGCCTGTAGGTTTAAAAAAAAAGGGTATTTTAAAAATTCTGAATTACTTTTCTGTATGCAGATGAAAATGATCCCATCTGCAATTCATCTCTTTAGTGTACCTTAGAAATATATTAATCAATTAACAAATACTGTAGGGAATTATTGTTGAACTGTGAAAAACCCAGCTGTTTAACAACAGAATATTTGTGGGTTTGATGATCTTCTTAGAATCAGTGTACTTTGATGTTACTGCAATGTCCACTGGCTTTTTTTGTGTTTCTTTTTTTAGTAAGAACTCTCCAGGGGTGAGAATTGACCTAAAAAATCCCTCCAGCAATGTCTTTCTTGACAAGGCTGGACTTCAGATTTTGTTTCTAAATTGCCAAATACTGTAAGATGAGTAAACACAGTAGAAATAATAAGAAACAAATATTTGTCTGTCTCTAATTATCTGCGCTATGCTGAAACAAAAACGTCATATTGGTGCTATAAATACTTCTATGATCTAACGTAGAAGCAATATTAACTGTGTTTAGGACAGTCCAAAGAAAAAGAGATGACTATCTTTCAGCCATTAGTCATTCACATTAAACCATGGGTAAAATGAGGTTGTTAGTTAGTGAAAATAAGGTTAGATTAATCTTCCTGCCTTTCGTAATGTCAACTAAAAGTTTCCCATGGAAAACCAGTAGATTCTACTACAAAAATTGATCTTAAAATGAAAAAATTTGGTTCAAGTAAACACAGAAAAGCTGCTAGTACATTAGCAGATATTTATTATGCTTTCTTTTGTTGCAAAGGGTATTCACCCCTTAAACAGAGAAACAAATTAGCTACCAGATTCTGTCCAGAAAAAGATGAAGTTGGAAGAGGAAGGATTTGTAAAAACCTCTCACTCATTTTTCTAAAATGAAAATGTGAAAATAAATATTGTTGTCTTCAGAGACATATTTCTGTAACTTTTTTGTTTGTTTCCCTTTTTGAAGAATTACTGCAAAGTGATCCTTTCAATTTCCAAAAACCTGTATTTAGAAAAAATACAAACCCAAAGCCAAAAAAACCCCATGATCCAGAAAATCCTGTCAAGGACCGCAGGGGAGTAGAGGTTGAAGGAAGGATGGACCAAGTCCAGGGAAGATAAGGAGAGAAAACAGGTCTTAACAAAATGAGAAAAGCCTACAAAGAGAAAGTGAAAATTATCCCTTTTCTCATTTATTATTGGATAAAATAAAGAGTAAACAACTAGTTTGGGAGATGACAAAGATTTTGAGAAACTAAAAGAACACTCAAAATCGAAAATACAAAAGAGGACAGTTTAGAGGCAGCATTTTAGGATGGACTGTGTAGTAACTTGGTTTTTGAAAGATTAAATTACAAATACTATAAAATTACTTTGGTGTTGGATGGAGAACTGGTAATACCTATTTCCTAGTGCAAGAAAATGTAAGCTACAACAGTTTCATAGCATTCCCGGCTGAAAAATTGTTATACTTGCTGGTGATCCTGGGTGAGATTCTAACTTGGGTATCGCAGTGGAGTAAATTACATGGCTTGTTCTGACCTTTACTTGTTTGAGAGGAGACTTAGGAGCAATGTTGAGAGGTACTTAGTTCAGACCACTACAGATTCAAGTTTTCTGTTCCACTGGGAAGTAGAACAAAATTATTGTTTCAATTAATGAAATATTGTGGTTAAAACATAATGGGCTGAACAATTTAGCATCTGTATTAATAAGCTATGTGATGAGACAGACCGCACTATCTGCAAGCCTGAGGACTATACATGCTAGAAGGCAGGCTGCTTTTCAGAGTGACCTAGAAATGCTGGAAGAATGGGCTGACAGGAACTCTGTGAAGTTCCACAAAGGTGGATGAGCAGCCCTGCGATTAGGATGGAATAAGTCTGTGCAACAGTAGAGGCTGGGAAACACGTGGAGAGAAAGCAACTCCGTAGAAAAAGGTCTGGGTGACCTGGTGAACAAATTGAAGATGAGTTACCAGCGTGCCCTTCCAGCAAAGGTGGCCAACTGCAAACCGGGCTGGTTAGCAAGAGTGTCGCCAGCACGTCAAGGCAAATGCTTCTTCCCCTCCACACAGCACTTGTGAGACCCCCTCTGGAGTACTGCATCCACCGTGGGACTCCCCACTACGAGACATGGACATGCTGGAGCTAGTCCAGTGGAGGGCCACCATGCTGGTCAGAGGGCTGGAGCATGGGATGCGAGAGGGAACTGGGTTTGTTCAGGCTGGAGAAGGCCTGGGGGACCTTACTGCTATGTGCAAGTACCTAGTGGGGTGGTGTAAAGAAAATGCAGGCTCATGGTGACGGGGTCAGAGGCAAGGAAGACAAGTTGGAATATGGGAAATTCAAAATAGTGATGAGGAAAAAAATTTTTACCTTGAGGATGATCAAGTGCAGTGGGAGGCTGCCTGGAAAGAAGTGGAATCTCCATCCTTGGAGGGACTCAGTACTCGCCTGGAGATGACCCTGAGCAGCCTGGCCCAGCTGGACCTGCTCCGAACAGGGACTGGGCCAGGGGACCTCCCAAAGTCCTTTCCAACCTGCATGATTCTCTTTTATTTGTGGTTATCAAGAACTATATGCATATAATAATGGTTTGGATTTCATGGCTAACGAGATTATAAAATTTTGTTCTCTTAAAACAATGTCCAGTTAACCGTTTTCCTGTATTTTTTAAGAAACTGTGCTCAAATTGCTTCATAGTAGTGACATCTGACTTCTAGGGAGCTATGAAAGCTAATGTAAATGGGTAAGGATGGTTCAGATGGTTAGGCATGCACTTGCCAGTTTTATGAGGGAGAACATAGGATTGTAAATTATCTGGTTAAAAACAACCTCTCTCTTTTCTCTTTGATATAGCCAAAGTGCCAGATATATGTGCAGGGTTGGATGCTACAAGAGGAAGTTAACCCCAGAAATCCCTTTTTTTCCTATCAGTTGCCCTGCCTTTCATCTTCTGACCCAATAGTGTATTTCTGTCTGTTTTTACAAGTGTTATAGGAGGACTAGTTTAAAGTTTTGTCATCTGTGGTTTTATGTCTCTCATGGACATTTTATCAACTTGAGGACAAAAAGTTTTTCTAAATCAAACACTTTAGAAGTGAACTTTATATTTACTTTATTGTAGACTTAAGCTGCCAGGAAACTAGTGATGTGAGAGTTTATTCCAACTACAAAGTTGCAACTGAAACATTTTTTGAGTGCTCCTCTCAAAAGAGGAAACAAGTTGTTTTTTTTCAGTTAATATATATATGCCTGTAAGAACAAGACTATGTAGGGCATGTGAACTCTAGCACCTTAAAACTGTCTAATGTTGGCATGGGGGCTTTTTGGCATCCAATTTTGAAGAAAGCTTGGGATGTATTTTAGTGGTTTCCTCTCTTTAGAAGGAAAAAAAAAAGAAGAAAAATGAAACAATAGAAACCAGTCTAGACCTCCTTCCTTTCCAGTGATAATTATCTATCAAATAGTGCTAACCTAAGCAGATACTATCAATTTCTGGTCTGCCATTTCAGAGCCCAGCATGTGGTTGGGTTTGTGGGGTGGTAGGGGAGAGGAGGAGGCTTTTATAATCATGTCATTTTTGTTACTTGGATTCTGTTTTATCCAAGCTGCCTGCAGTATTATTTATGGAGTTTACTAATCCATTTATTTAAAAAAAAACAAACCTAAAGTCAGACCATACATCTAAAATCAGTACAAATGCTTGGGAAGCTTATGGAAAGCAAAGAGCAGAAAGAAATAAGCATTACTACTTAAACTGAATAAACAACAATGACTTTTATAGTACTGTTGTGTATTTGTCTGAAGAGAAGTGTGTGAAAAGATACCTAATTGTCTAGATAGAAGTTTTGCTTTAATGGATTAGAAAGTATGCTGAAATATTTGAGATTTTACTGGTGGACTTCTGCCAATGCTATGTATTTTTGTGGAATGTTCATCAGAAACAAACAAACAAAAAAGTTTTATTTCTGAAAGGCAGTGAATTTCCTATAATGTAGAATTCCTCTTAGAAGGAGGTGAGTTGACTGGTTTTTGGTTTTGAATAAGCAGATTTCCTTAACAGTGTAACTGATAGCAAAGAATGAGGCATTCAAACTTGACACAGTTGTGAGTACAACATCCACTGGGAAAGAAGATGGGAAGAAGGACAGAGCTTTGCAAGCCCAGCCAAGAGGTTCTTCAGACCTACTTTTAGGTAACAGATCTTAAACTTGGCTGTCACTTCAGAAATGACAGACATTAGATACCATAGTATCATAGGCAATAACCCAAACAAAAGCTTTGGGACTTAATTGCTTTTACTTTAAAATTGCCTTTTCCTTTTGTTGGTTGTACTAGAAGATGTTTTTTCTTTGGCAAATTGTATAGTCTGTGGAGGAATTTACCTAGTTAGTCAAGAATATGTCTATATGTGTAACAGGATAAATGCAGATTCTGTGCACACAAATCCAGAATTTTCTAATTATCTGTGTTTATTGGAGTTGCATATGTACCTTTCACAACTTGTGTCCTACTTTAGAATATAAAAGGTTAGAAATCTCTAAATGCTGCTCAGCTCATTCTCCCACATGTGGGAGAAATTAGAGTATCTAGTAGGGTTT
Organism: Haliaeetus leucocephalus; assembly: GCF_000737465.1. Lineage (NCBI taxonomy): Eukaryota > Metazoa > Chordata > Aves > Accipitriformes > Accipitridae > Haliaeetus > Haliaeetus leucocephalus. The sequence goes on from NW_010972631.1 coordinate 3,481,069, forward strand.
TTTTTATTGTTTTCTATAGTACTACTAATAATAGACTTGTTTAAGCCCTTAAACAAAAGCATTCATTTTGCAGAGGACTAGTAAATAGTTCTGCTTCAACACAGTAATTTAAAGATTCCAGCTTTAAAAACTTGCCAAGCTGGGAGATGCTTTCCCAGTGGATGATGTGTTTTGGGTACGTGCTTTGTTTGAGGGACCCTCGTATTCCCCTCTAAGTGTGAGATTTGTAATTCCCTCTGAAAGCCAACTGGGATTCAGGATTCATCCTTGTGAACTTCAGTGGGATAGTGCAACACATGAGATTTTTTTCTGCGGTGCCTTTTCAGAAAGTAGTTGCTTTTCCCATGCTGATAAATCAGGGATGCTGCTCTCGGGCCTGGAGTCAGTAGATGTGCTTCGTGCTGCCCAGTGGAAGGGGGTGTGTGTCATTAAATTGTTGTTTCGGTTCCTTGTGATGGAGGGTCAGCCTGGAAGGGTGAACATAGGTGTAAAATGAAAGTTGTACATGGATACTTGTTCTGTCAGGATATGTGACAAAAGTTTGGAGATGGTGATACTGGTGAACTTAGAGCTTAGATCATGATTACTGGATGGGAACAAGTAACTTGGCCAAGCCATTAATTCCAGTACTAGTGAATGTCCATAATTGCTATAAGCGCTCATTCACCAGGTTATAGTTTTCCAGCGCTGCTGGAGAGCCCTCTCTCACTCTCCAATGCAGTGCCTGTCCCGTGTGCTGTTGAGGCTGCCCACTGATTCAGAGAAATTGACTCAATAGTTTGATTAACTATTAAGTAGGTATTCTTTATTGGCAGCGCTGGATGCATGGGGGATTGCTCCACCTATCGTGCACACTGTCAGGTCCAATTGTGCAGGTTAAATACATGTTCTACATACATATTCACTAGATTTCCGAGAAATGTTATACATATTCATTAGTTTTCCAGGAAACTATTAGCATATGCAAATGTCCTTTACACAAGCACATTGAAGGTCTCTGGTGGTCTTCAGGAGTCCTCTGGTGGTCTTCCATAGTCTTCCTCACTTGTCCGCTATTTGACCCTTCTCAGGTGATTCTGCGCAGTATGGTCTTTTACATGTTTTAATACATCAGTGCTCGTTAGTGCTCTTATCATCTAAGTTCTCATTAGTGGTGTAAAAACCATATGGTTAGTTTAAGCTAAATTATCTACAAGGACGAGAACAAAGGCAGGAGTTCTTCTCTTTTCTGGCCCTATCTATTCAAGCAAGGCCTCTACTTGAGCCTTCTCGACAAGATCGTAAATTTATCAAACATTTAATTAAGTTTTGTGGTTGTTCATGGTTCCTTCTTGCTCATCACTCCCAAGTACCAGTCTCTGACAGGCTTAATCCTTGACGAGCACCAGTCTTTGGTATGTAAAGTTACAGAGAGACAATCATTAAGCAATTAGCAGTTTGTTCTCTATATCACCACCCCAGCTTGGGAAAGGAAATGTTATCTTTTGCAGTGTGATTTAAGCTTTCCATCCAGGCATAATTAGGAGCAAACAGCAAAGTAAGGTGCTTTGTCCATGTGTTGTGTGTGAAGCAGGTTGCAGCAGCCCAAAGCTTTTCTGGCACAATTACTTGCAGCAGCTATTTTTTCATTCTTGTATTCTTCTGAGCTCAGTTTCTTCAGCCTTCACATTTGCATTCTTGCCTGTTCCCTGATCTTAGTGTTTCCATGCACAGGTTGGACTTGCTCTGTGTTGCCCATGACTCCTACCTTTGAGCTCTCTTTCAGTTACCCACAGAAAATAAATCCTGTTACTGTTTCACTTGCCTAGCTGGCTTTTCATTCCTTATCCGCTTGGGCCTTCGGCTTAACTTTTCCATTGCCCTTGCTTTCAGTCACAACATTTCAGTTCTGCACTCTTTCTCTGCTTTCTGTTGGGGTCTTTCAGCAGCTCCCAGCAACTCCTTATTGTGCCTTTCCTGTTTTTACTTGTTTCTTAAAAAGTCAGCTACTTCTTTTGGCTGCTGTGAGAGGCAGATAGACATAACTAAATTGGGTCTGTGTCCCCAGGAAAGCTACTGACTTTGCAGTATTAAAGCTTGCTTCCTGTGAGCAGTGAGAAGTGGGTTTTTTTACTATAAGGAAACCAGTTTTTCTCATGAATCTTTTAAATGGATCCTAAAGTTCAATCTGTGTAAATCACATGTCCTACTAGAAAAATAAGCTGTTGCTGGAAAATTTTGCATATTATAGCTTAGACATATGGTCTTATTTTCAGTGCCAGTACTGATGAGAGAAATCTGTTCCTTTCAAGGTTTGCTTTGCTATGCTGAGAGGCTTAAAACTGATGCTTCTGTACGACACCAGAACCTACTTTTGAGACCAGCCCTTTTGGAGAAGGAGAGCCAGACTAGTCCCTCTCAAAACCAACCATGCTGGTTTGAAAGATTGCCACTCCCTCTTCATGCAGCAAGCAGTGGAAACATTTGGCAAAACAGTCAGGGCCAATGGTGAAATAACAAAAGATTATTAGATTGCCATCAAGCTCCGGGTACCTCCGGTCGTCAGGAGTGATTGTGAACATCTGAAGGCTCCTATGCCTTCATGTGAAATGGTCTGAATAGTGTCTGGCGGTGTTACTACAGTATAGGTAGTCAAGGTACAGACAACTACCGTGAATGTGGTCCACACTTCCATTTAAAGTTTCTACCATAAGCTGTATAAAACCCCCAAAAGGGAGTTTGGGTGACTGAAGCTAAAAAGCAGGTATTTGTGCTCTTTGAAACACTTTTGGTTCAATTTGTTTTACTGTTTGATTGGAGAAAATAAGTATGTGTGTGTTGTTTATTTTTTCCAGCCTTTTCATTGTGATTCTTTCATCTTTCAGAGAAGAAGCTTGACGCTCAGAAAAGGAAAATGTGTCTGTTGGGTTTTTTTGTTTCTGTTTGTTTTCTTATCTCCCTATTTCTAGCCCTTGAAGTCAGTGCAGATCCTTAACACACTCATGTGGGAGTTCCCATAATAGTGTGTGACAAATATGTTTTAAGATTATCTACTGCCAGATTGGAAATAAGATATATTCTCAAATATGTGTAGAAAGAGTAAAACTAATAAAACAAAATCCCCAGTAATGGCTTCAGCTACGTTGCGTGCACTAGATGAATTAGAAGTACAGTGTACTTCTGTACTATGCTTTCCTTTTCTTCACCAGCTGATCTTCTAACCATTGGGTACCTTGTGAGCATTAAACTTCTGTTAAGAAGAACAGCAAAGAAGGGGCTGCACTTTTCATGTCAAACAACCAAACCCCCAAAAGTTTTGCATAACAATGTCCAGAAAGGTAATGCTCCCCAAAGAAGGCTTTCCCTTGGGTGTTCACGGAGGTTAAGGCTAGAAGTGATGCTTGCTCAGGTCCTGTGGATCCACTGCGTCATGGATTTCAGCTAGGACTTTGGTGGAGAGGATTGCTTTTTTATATAGCCCTCATTATTTGTGGGCCTTTTTGCATATTTCCATCTTCTTTAATGAGTAATGAGAATACGCCATTTGAACTTTAGGAACTAATAAAATAAGTTTAGTGTGCTAATTTGTAATGTGGAAGTTAATAAACAAATAGAACACAAATGTCTTTGAGTTGGTTTCTTTACTGTATTTTTTTGTTCAGTTTTGCTTGAGAGGGACTTAATTTTGGTGTTACTGGTCTGGTTCACATTACTGGGGATTGTTGAGATGTTTCAAGAAGTGGACTACTTTTTTTGTAGTTAACTGGTTATGAAAATGATGAAAATTGATGGTTCTTCATCTTTCTTAGCCTGAGTAGATCTCCCACTGTTGCCTAAAATATGTTGCAAATAGGTATCTTAAGCTTAAGGACCCCATATAGGACTTAAACCCCTGTTAGGAGTATTTCCTTACGTCTGTCACACTCTTATACTTTGCCTTCATTGCATAAATGGTGGGTTTTTTTTGGAAGTGTCTTACCTTTTAGCCTGAAAATGTTTTGGTTTTCCAGTTTATCTCAAAGTACTTCCTCTTCTGTATCATCAATTGCTCTGTACTATCTTGCATAGACACCGTGTTATGGGTCTGCTAGCTCAGTGTGTCCAGAACAACCTTACATTGAGGACTGTGGTTAATGCCCCCTCCAGATTCAACAGGTTTAAACAAGATATTTGTTCTCATTTTGTACAAAAAGTAATGGATCTGGCATGATAGTTTCTGTCAGGAAAAGTGGCAGTTATGTAGCTAGAAAAAGCTTTTAATGGGGCTGCATAACTAGATACTAGAAGATGTGAAAGCTGGGAACAGAGGGGCGACATTTCCTTCAGGTTCAATCAGCTATGCTTGTGTTTAATGCCAGGATATGTTTTTCAATGTCAGCATAGAAAATGGTTTTCTTAAGATAATTTTTTTCTGTTTTGTTTTTGTTTTCATGTTGGTTTAGGCTTGAGCTTCTATGAGTGGCACAGATGGATATAAGGCGAGTAAATCCCTGGTTCGCTTTGAAAACAGTAACAACTTGAAAAGAATCAGGTCTGCTAGAAGGGGATTCTTGGCATTTTTTCACCTTCACGGATTTTCTGTCTTTCAGGTAGAACTCTTGAGTGCCTGATGGCAAATTCAGATGTTTTTATATTGGCTGGTTTCCTTAAATACCATTCAGATTTTATTTCCATAATGTTCACTTTTCTTTAATGTAGTATTTGCTTTGATGAGTCTAGCTCTTTTGGAGTGCAGTCAAATAAAAAGAAAAGTGATATACCCTATTTTATCACAGCTTTTTCCATGATTTATTTCAATCTGATCTTTCCTATTCAGATTCTAAGCAGATACAATTGACATACAGGTTGTATTTTGGCAAAAGCAGAGCTGTATGAATCTATCAGGTGCAGCAGTTTTAAATGGAATTATTCTATCATCAGTAGAAATCTTCCTTCAATCACCTAACTTTTTCCATACTCTGGAAGGCTGTTGCATAACTTTGCTTTCTCTCTATAACTGGTTAAATGATAGTTTTAGATAACAAAATCGAACTCACACTAAGATTTTGGGCTCACTGTATCTTATTTTTCCTGTTGAATTTATGTTTTAAGAGTTTGCCTTTTTAGTCAATCCAGTCCTTGATGTTTTTCCTCACATCTTAACTAAATGGATAGAACAAACCAAAATCAATATTTAGTCTCTGTAGCAAAGTTCAGATAAGCTTATAATTTACAGGAAGATGTATAAATATTAAGTGTATGACAAAGTTATGTGCACTCTTCTATCCCTTGGCTGCTATTTCTGATGCTGTGATAATCTTTGCCTGTGTTTCTAGTAATGAGAGTGGCTACTGATGGCTCCTCTGAGTGTTTAAGAACTCAAAATGGAGAAACAGACCCTGACATGAAACAAGTGCTTCATTGCTATGTACTTAGCAAAACTGACAGATGATGTGTGTAAAGAATACTATCGAATATATGAACGTTCTTTCACTAGAAAGAATTTCATGCTTCAAAACAGGATTGTTTCATTTGTGAATGGTTTGATTTTTGCATGGTCAGAATCCTGTGAGGCCCTTGATGATGCACCTTTTCTGAGGTGTTAGGAATGGTCCATTATCTGAAAATATGGTTTTTTTCTTAATATTTGAGTTCTTGACTACAATAGCCATCTGCTTTTATACTTATACTATGTTCCACTTAGTAAAGGAAAAAGAGTGGTAGGATAGCCCCCAAAATTTTATAAAGCTCTCAAGGATTCAGTATTTGGCAAAGGTTTACAGTGTAGGGTTTTCTTGCATTAAACATCATAAAAACATTCGTAATTAATATCCACATAGATTTCTTTTCTACATTCTTGAATAGCCATCTGATGTAGTCTGGAAAATAAGGGTTGAGGCCATGGAAATTAAAAGATAATTTAGGTAATATAAGTCTGTGTAGCATAGTTTATCAGATAGTAAAGTATAATGACCTAGTAATATAATCTTTTACCATATCTTTTATTAATTCTATATTTTGCCAATTGAGTCATTTAACATTTCTACTTATTTAATGAAGAAAGCAGTGCAATTTATTGTTTGCAGTTATTGGTTATGTGATACTACCTTTAAGAAGACAGAAATTAATGGCTGCACAAAGCTGATCCAAAAATAGCTGGTTAGATTGTAAGCCCAGAGTTTGTTCTGCAGGTTGCAAGCCCTGGCTGGTTGCTTGGACTTAGGATGTCAGGGTAGTGTAAGTCAACTGTAATAGTAGAGTGGTTTGCTACTACAGCTGCATACTGTATATTTAATCTCTTACATTCTTTCTAAGATTATTCAGTGTATCATCATATGCTTGTCTCTCATTTCTGTATGTCTTAATTACAACAAGTTTTGTTTCTCTTTTCACAGTTAAATACAAATCTGTTTTCAGCTGGGGAGGCCTGAGAAGGAGGGAGGAAAAAGTTGCTTTTCAGAACAGCAGGCAGCATCAACAAATTCTGGGGACACTGAATGGGGAAGCAAAATATTGGTGATTACAGTTTCAAGGAAAGGTCTGCAACTCTGCATATGCACTTTTATTTTTTTGGGGGGTAGAAACTGCAATGTTCTTGATAGCCCTGTACATTTCCCAATACTGATAAGTACACATTGTCAGTAAGGGAAGTGCATCTGTCTGTGGATGGTTCTTTTCGAGATTAGGGTACTTTGGTTACTCAAGAGCTATTCTTTCTTGTTCCTAGTCTGCAAGGCTGCACTGCTTGCTTACAATTTATTTGCTTTTTTAGGGTGATATTGTGCTGACGCTTACACCAGAAATCAGTTGTACATACGGTTTTTTTAGGTTTTGGTATTTGATGTTAGCTTTCCACATGCCTGTCACTGGAGCCAGCACTTTCTGCTAGTGAGTTGTATAGGCTGGATATGTCCAGGAGGCATGTTTCACATGAGGGAAGTTCCAGCAAGAAAACATCGGTGTTGCACCCAGTTCAGTCCAATTCAGTACTGGTATTAGTAAAATAAGTCATCTGGGTTATATAGAAAACAGATCTTACGTTAAGAGGCTGGGTACCAGTTTGATGAGACTTTATAGAAATCTTGATTACAAAATGTATATTTGGATAAAAAAAGTAAAATGTGCATTGGCACTACACAGTATTTTTGTTGCATGAATAAATCAGTTTAAAGAAAAGCTGACTACTTTGCTATAAGTAGGAATTTGGGGCTGGATATGTTGGGAAGGTTCTTAGTTGAGTCTTGGTCTGTTGTTGACTAGAAATAATGTAGGCTGGGGTTCAGTTTACAGATCAAGACATTTCAGAATGTCATAGATCAGGTGCATTCGGAGTGTAAATTTTGCATGTTGCTTTAGTTTGGTTTTAATGTACTGCTGAATTCTGAGAACAAATACCAAGGTTGGATGAGGCAAGCTCCCCAAACAAAGGGTTTGGATAGGCTTTGCTGTTTTCACGTATACATGTATTGCCAGCTCTTAGACTGAGATGATAAAAGGAAAAGTAGGTTGCGATCTGCAGAATGGGAAATGATGGATAGGTATGCAATACATGCTATGACTGCGTGTGACCAACAGAGTTACAGGTGATAGGCTGTGGTAATAGAAATCCTGGGTTACCTATGACAATGGAAGGTATTCATCTCGTGCATTTAGTCTGAAGTAGTTGTTTACATTACTTTATAGTCCAAAAAAGAGAAAGGGCTACCTCCTAGAGTCCCACTCAGTCTTTCTTCATGGTCTGTGGAGGGTGCCCAGAGGACTAATTTCGAGTAGGCATGTAACTTTTAGACACAGTGAAACAGTATGCTACCCACCAGTAATCTGATAATCTGTGTGACTGGTGTCAGCATGTTTCAGTGCCCTCGGCTCTCAGGTCAGATCTTTGCAGTTCATCAGGCTGGCCAGTCCCTGTCACCACATCGATGCAATCGGGAGAATCCTCCCAAGCTGATGATGCTGGTACTGTCGCAGGTGTGGAAGGAGCTGTTCCAATGCAGTCATCTTTCAGCTTGAGGACCATGCAGGTAGGAGCAGCTGTGGGTCAAGGAACAGCACCTACCCACGGAGAAACTGGAAGGGAAGGAGAACATGATGTCTGTCAGCAACTGCAAGCCAAGTAGGCACTTAGTAGCTTGCTCATCAGCAGAAAGATTCACTTCTTTTTGAGTTGCTGTAATTAGGAAGATGCTTAAAAATACAATTTTAAGATAAGCTAATCAGTGTGGAAAGCTTTTTTTTTTTAAATTGCCCACAAAAAAAAAATCAGGTCTGCACCTTCATTGCAGTAGTTCTGCAGAAACATGCCTTCTGCCATTTCTTTCTGCTTGCATCCTTTTGTGTTGCATTATTTTAGGCTGTTTCTTTAGATTTCATTTATACCATTGTAGTACTAGAAGCAAAGACCATAGTATTGAGATTGGCTTCAGCCTTCCTCTAAGCAACTCTGTGTTATAGTATTTAAAATATTTATTTGTGTTAATTATTTATCATTCTAGGGAAGAGAAATCGGTTGCTTAGTCCTATCAGAAGCCCAGAATACAGAAGTTGGTAATCTGTTTAGTCTGAAAGGCAACAATAAAATCTGTTAAGCATATCAGGTTTATCACATCCCCTCAGGATTTCAGGGCTTACTAACCTGTATTTGGTTAAGTACTTATTTTAGACAGATGGAATTTTTGGCAGTCGCAGAAATTCCTCTTCTACCTACATGGAAATCGTGACTGACTCAAATAATATCTGATTTTGCAAATGTAAATATTGCATACTGGAGACTGCGTACTTGGAGACTGTACTTTATTTGTAAAATTATTACAATTAGAGAGCTTTTATTTGGCATTTTATTTGGAATCATTCTGGCTAGCAATATATTTCGCATCAGCTGATATTATGCTTATCTAAATTCCCTTCATAAATAGAGGTTCCATGTTAGTTATTCCACTGAAAGCATCGCAGGCATCCTTGATTAAAGTTATACCAGTACTGACTCACAGCATCTACTATACAAGTGAATTAATTTCTTAAGTAGAATTTCAGATATGGTCTAGCAAAACTTAGTGACATCTTTATTTTTCAAAAATCACTATCATGCATTAAATTTTTAATTCCTGTGCCTGTAAATTATATATCTAAACATGCAACTGCACATTGATACATCTGTGGAATGCAAACAATATTGGCAAAGGCAGTAATTAACAGGGTTAATTTTGTTACCATGATTCATCCAGGGGATTAGACCTCTAAAGTGGCCTACAACCAGTGTTTTTAACCTATAGAATAGATAGGCTATGTTGAAAATTGATGCCTGTCATAAGAACACGCTCAACAAGTTTGAAAGTGATGTTGTAAACTGCTGTTGTCTCTTTCCAGAATGGTTCCCATAGCCAGAGCTTTCCTAATTAGGCATCTTTGAGGGTCAATACATCCCAAGGGAGTTTTACACTAATAAAAATGTCTCAGAAATAGCCAGGGGCAAAAAAACCCCTCAATATTTGTTCAGCTTCTTTGGCTCTACATCTTAAGCTGTGTTTCATGCTGCTGTTTGGTCTTGTCTGCTAGCAGCAACCGAGAGAGCTGAGACAGGTCTCTACACTGGTGTGATGTCCCTGCTAGGGGATCGAGTCAGGGGAGACACAGATCACAACCAGTATTTGTAAGTCTCTTATTGATGTAGCTGTTATTACTAACAGAATCAAGCTGTTGCTGTTCATAGCAGATAACTATACCCACTGAGCCAGCTCGCAGTTTGCTCATGCACACGTGTTCGTTGTAGCTCCCAGGTGGGAGCAGCGGGGAGATCAGCCTCCCCCTTGGTGCAAAGCAGAGGCTTGTACTGATGCACCTTCGAGCTGGGTGTTCCGAAAGTCCCTCAGGGCCCCTTGTTTCATCAGGTATCCCTCTGCAGTCCTTGTCTGCAGGCAGCAGCCACGGCCTTTCTGAATGTTGTCCGAGCTGTGCAACTTGAGGGAAGTGTGTGCTGGGGACCTCGCGCAGAGCTGGTGACTCTGGTGTGATGAGTTTATCAGTTCTCATGGAGTCAGCAGCACGACCAGTCTCTGGAGCTCTGCAGATCTTGGGAGACTTCACACGCTGCCTCTTGGCGGGCACAGTGTCACCTCCTGTGTCCTGGAAACTACTTCTCCATCCACGGACCTGGGGACCTATGGAGCACACACAAGCTCATGCCTGCTAAACTGCAGAATTTTTATTATCACATGAAAAGTGAGAGGCTAGGCATCTCTGCAGATCTTCTCTAACACAACTCTCCATGAGCATCTTAATCATTTGAGCTGCAGGTGCTGTAAGACATACAGGTCTGTGAGTTTGGGAGTTGGAGTGCTGCATGTTTCTGTCCCCTTACATGTTGCACTTTGTAAATGATTTTATGGCTTTAAAATTACATGAAATCTGCTTTTAAGACAACCAGCTCTGACTGAAAGCATAAAAATGCAGCTCTAGCAATTTTGTGGTTGCTTTGAGATTGAAAATTCCTGTAACAATATGAAGGATTCAGGGTAAGATGATTTTTAATGGGACACTTGGATTGAGGAGTCAAAAGGACGATCGAGGCTTGACATAGCAGCCCACATACAGGCAACTAGTGCCCCTTGAGATACAGAGGAGTATTGTGCCTGGCTTTCATCTGTTGCTGTGCAAGTCTTCTATGCAGTCGATTTATACTTGATATCATTGCCATAATGAGCAATGCCATGTTCATTTCTCCAATACCTTTGAGGCTCCCAGTTGACAGTAGGTGTTTATGTGTGCAAATCTGAATTTGGTCTATAGTCAATATAGTCATTGGAGCAATTTGGATTACTGACTGCAAGGTATCTATTCTAGGGTGAGCTGGATCTTTCTTTAGGCTTTTTATTTTAATCAATACTATATATCCTATTATTATCATGGGAGAATAGGTAACTAGATTGCATATGAACACCTAAATTTAGTGTCTAACTAGACTCAGTCCCATCCTACATTATACCACCACATGCAATATATTTTTGTATGTTATTATCTTGGTGACTTATTTTTCTGTTCAGCTTGCTATTGTCTATTGTTTGTGTAATACAGCCTTCACAAACTTAAGGTGAGGAGAGATTATGCAATGCAGAAAGATTTTACTGTGTATATGTATAATGAAACAAATATATACAAAAGTTTCTTAAAATAGGCTTGCTTGCTTACTTTCAGATAATTGTCTACGGTGGGTTAAAGGAAGATTGCTAAAATAAGAATCCTGTGATGTCTCATTTCTAATGTGCTGGTCTGAATCATGCTTGTGTGCAATTACCATATCAGCTCACTGCAAGGCTGCCAAGTTGCCCACACGTTCCCATGATGAATTTGCCAAGGGAAGTCTGATCTCTTTCTGGCTATCTGCATTTGTTTTGAGTCATAAGTCCCTGGGTGTGTTTATTAGCTACTGTATTTGTTTGTGCTTTACTTGTTGGAAGCTGGTTTTGACTTTTGTTTCAGTTTCCCCTGTTGACTTGATTTTTAATTTTGCTTTTGAAAATCGTATGGACTTAGAATTGGGCTGTGAATATACTTCGGGTCTCTCGGCTTTGCTGAAAACTATAAAAAACCCTGTGTGTTCAACATGCTGCAGCAGATCTATCATGACTCTAGAAAAACAACTTTGAAATTTTAAATGCCAAATGTCAGGATATAGTTGGTCCACTTAAATACCTGTTAAAAAGCTGTGTTTAAAAAAATGTATAAAACAAAACCTGTGCCTTTTGGCATTTTATAGCTGAAACTAGGACGGTTCCTTCTTTTCTTGTATGGTCAGTGCTGTGCCCAGCAACTATGGTATATTTTTTTCCATTTACCTTCATCATGCCTTGCAGTCTCAAAAGTCCTGATGCATGCCTGTGCACAGAGGCTTATCAAAAGGAGCACAAGTGCTTTATCTAAACTGGGTTCTGCTGTTTACACTTCACTGGTCCTTCTTTTCTGGCTTTCTCCTTCCTTGTTCCGGCCAGGGTAGTTACCTGTATGTGGCTGGCTTTTCGGACTCCAGTGCGTGCCTTTAGTAGCAGGATTCACTGCTGGTTTAGGGATCTCAGCTTGTAGGCCAAGGTACTGTATAAAGGCAACAAAACCACAGTTCCTCTGCCAAAGAAGCTAATGGATTGTTAATCACCAGTTTGTATACTGATTTTTAAACCTTAATCCAAAATGCATAATCCAGGTCTAACCAATGTGCCTCACTAAATGCCTAAATGGGGATCTGAGGATAGTTTTGGAGGAAAATAACTGTACTTTTTTGAAAGTTGGCCGTTCTGTCTCACCAGTGACTTTTCTACGTGCAGTCTAGTAATACCTTGCATTACAAATGGTTACCAATCTTCTTTGATTCGGAAACTTCATTAAACTTTTTTCTGTGTGGGTTGCCGGAGGGTTGCAACAGAAAGTTTGTATTTTTATGTTCAGTTTTCATTTCTTAACTCAGTGCTACACATCGTCAAACTGTAATTGTAATTGTCATCTCTCTCCCTTGTCTTCATGAGTACCATTTAAAAGGATTTTTTTTTCCTCTAAAATTTTAATAACCCCAATTTTTTTAAATGAGAACTGGATTCTGCTATTCAAGCCCTTCTTTTGCATATAGTTTTTACAACAAATCATTCCTAAGAAGAAACGTGGAGCTCTAAGTTAATGTAAATTGACAGTTTGTGGGGCTATTTTTAATCAGGTCCAAAAGAAGACACCTGATGACAGAAAATGGTGTGTGAATTTGCACCATTAAAAAAATTACTCCCTCTCCTTACCTACAGGGGTACTTTGTGTGACCAGTCTGGCCTAAAGTGCTGGTTGCAGAAGAGATGTTCATCTAAATAGCTGCATTAGTTGCCTGTGCTTGTAATATTTTTTGGCAGTCATGACAAGAATGGGTAGAGAAACTAGCACTAACATCTTCAGCCATATGTAGTGCTCCAACCCCAATGCCTTGCCATGAACCACATTTGTTTTCAGCAGAATGAGTTTATTACACAGCGTGTGCTCAGATCAGTTATTCTAACTATTTCCTGAGGTTTTGTGCCTTGAAATGAGTGTTGGACATGGAGTATTTAGAGTATTTATCTGGTTTCTCTGAAGTCATATTCAGATAATAAAAATGCAAAATGGAGGGGAAATGCATGTAAAATTCTATTTTTGTCTGTTTGTAAGGTGATTTTTTAAAACTACAAATAATATATCTCAAAGGGATTTGCAGATCATTAAACTCTTAAATGTAGCTTAAATTATTTGAAAATTCATGTGTGCCATATTTTTATAGAGATTTTATAAAAAATTTTCTTGAACATTAAAATTTTGCAGGGTTGTGTTTTTGTTTTTTTTTTTTTGTTTGTTTGTTTTTTTTTAAATATTCTTCTCTTAAAGGGTCTTATGATATTTTAGGTGCCTGAAACCATTTTCATGTAGCTCATACCTAGCAGGACTATACATACGTTTTGTTGCTTCCTCAGCCTAAGTTTTACATAAAACACAGCAAAAGAAAATTGTTTTATCAATTTTGACTTGTATTCCCCCTTAACAGTACTAGAGCAGTATGAGAAGCCAAAATTACTGAAGGCAAAAGTTTGACCTGCAAAAGAGTTGCTTGCAAACAGTTACACATACCAAAGATCATGTTTTCATAAGGACTGCATCTAGTTCTGCAGCTGAATTTCTCCTGGAGACGATCTTGTGCATAAAGTGGTGTGAGCAGTATGGGATGATGTGTGACTGGCAACTTGTAGTGATGACACTGATTTTTCATTTGGGACATTTTGGGGAAAAAACTCTTCACCAGTAACTGGAGGTTTTCAGTCTTTCAGCCAAAAAGCATTTGTCTTGTTTGTGTTTCCTTTGGGTTTTTTTGTTGTTTTTTTTTTAGGAATATGGAATTGCAGGGTTCTGCAAGTCCATTTGTTCAAAGAATTGATTCAGATCTTGAGCAGACTTGTGTTTCAGGCAGCTGTGGGATTTTCTCAGAGCTTTGTCTGGCAGAGCACTCCCCAGCCTCTTTTACTTTGCTCAGGGTTACCAACCGCTGCGGAGGGAGGCTGCAAGAGGTGGTGTAGAGCCAGCCGTCCTCCTTCCAGCCGTGGTAGCCAATGTTGTGCGTATCTGAGTCCCTCAGGTCTGGGTGGTTTGTTCACAGTATCACTGAAATTGGTTCACTGCACTTTTATGATTTAGATGTACAGAATGAGTTTTTCAGTGGAGAGGTATTTACTTTTTGATGGACTCTGAGACAATGGTGAACCTACTTGTCTGTTGTCCCCAAAATACTTTAGAGACTGTGATTTTTCTCTAGTAGTGTCTTAGATCAGCAATCCAGAGACTTCTTTCTTGTAGAATAGATAGGACTCCTAGATATACTTCCTTGCTACATCTTTTTACCTTCCTCTTAATTTCTTCCTTCCCCCCTTCCAGATCCAGTCAGCTCAAATATACATGAGGGTACTTGAGTTTGGATGTTGGTGTTGGTGGTTGTCTCCTGAGTCCCAGGGATGACACAAAGTCTTATGTGCCTTGATCGTCTCCAACCGGAGCCTAAGGAAAGAGTCACTGAGTCAGAGAACCTTGCATGTGGACATAGTTTCCTCTTCTAAGCCAGGCTCCTTCTGCATGCTCTCAAGATAATATTTATGGCATACCTGCAGTGAGGCCAACAGAATGAAATAAGCTTTTTTCTAAAAGAGTAGGCGTTTCTAAGAATGGAAATTTTGGCCTACTAGAACAAAAGAGGTCTAGGTCCTGAAAGAAATTGAAGGAGGATTGCTACAATGAATACTGTTTGGAGATGTTCTGGCTATCCTTTAGTGAAGCTGAATCTCACGAGCACATAGACAGGATACACACATTACTTTAGTGCACTCTCTTTTCCTTGAGAAGTTTATATAAACTTAGCAATTGGATGAGCTTCACATATGCTGTCTGAACAAAAACTGTGTTAATGCAATCTGATTTGTATTATTAAGAGGTAAGACTTGTCTCTGCTGACTGTGAACAGAGGCTGAGACAGCTTTTGAAATATTTTGAATGTGCTCTGTCTTCTCCAGCACTGCTTGAGAATTCAGTCAAAAGCCAGTGCAAAAAGCTATCTGATGCAAGATGATGTTGTGCTGTTTATTCCGTTTTATGGCTTTTCAGTACTGCAGCTGAACAAGAGAATTGTTGTATATGTAACTCCACTAAAACAACCTTGTAGTTGAGGGGTTTGGGGGGGAAAAGAGAGAAGATGGGCAGGGGATGTATAGTTAGAGCCGGGCTGATAAACTGATAGAGATTAAATAATGAAAGAATACTGAGCAATGTGCAGTAATAGAAATCACTGCTACAATTACAAAACTTCACAACATTACAAATGGACAGACAAATTCAAAATCAAATGTCTTTGAATGAGTTGAACTTCTTGAAAATGAAAACCAAAAAGCCAGACTCAGAGAGCTTTCTGTACAACTGAGAATACGAGAGGGCATTTGTGTCAAAGGAGCAATAAAAAACCCCAACCCAACAGTTCTGCCAGAAGGTTTGTGAGAAAGAAAGATAATGAGGTGGCTGAAGAACAACTTAGTTTTACCAAAACCAGAGCATATAAAGAAGCATATGAAACCCAACCCTCAAAGAACTACAAACTCTGAGCTGGGAGGCTTAATAACAGCTATACTTTGCATCTCTGTGATGTATATGTTATCTTTTGAATGCATAAAGCAGTGAATAAGTGAAAAAAAAAATTAGGCAAAGGTTAATACTTATGGTTGCAGTCTCTTGCTCTTGTGCTGCTTTTAGATTGTCACATGTTGTTCTTCTTGAACAATTTATTTGTAATACAGAATGCAAAATAAAAATGTCCATATCTTTTATCATAGTTGGAGTGCACTTTAGATGATGAAAGTCTGTCCCACCCAGGTGTGCACAAAATGCAGCTCTCAGGAAGAGAAAGGAGTGTGTACACCAATCTGGACCTAGAGCCCTCTCTGCTGGATGGCTGGGAAACAACACTTCAACCAGGAAAAAATAAGATTTCTGATGTAGAAAAGAAAATCTGAGAAGCTAGTGCAAGAAATTTGGAGATAAACCACAAAACTTATGTAGTTAAGCTCTTCCTATTATAAGCAGGTGAAATAGCATACATTTATTGCATAAAATGGCCTTATTAAATCATCAGGCAAATTGTTTTAATGATAATTCTTTTCTTTTGAGCATATACGGTGTCTGAGGGGAAAAAAGGAACTAACATTCCATCTTAGAAATTTGAAAAATTCATTATATCTGTGCCAAAGAAGAGTATGCAAGTAAAGAATTTAAAAACCATATATAGCATAGGAGGTGTAAATGGGTCCTGTACTAATGCCCAAAAGAAATTAGCACTTACTGTAGGACCTTTAGCAATATGTGGAAAATACACTATTCCAAGACAAAGTATTTTTTTAAAAAGGCACTTGGCAAGATGTATCAACTTTTCATGTGTCTGTTTTAAAATAAAATATATTTTCCAATAAGAGGGGAAACCCTATCATAGTGATTAAAGTCCATATCTTATTCCTAAAGTGAAGGAAAACACAGACTTTTTGATCTTTTTTTCTTTCAGAAAATTTGACTAATAGAAACAGGGGAAAGGAGAGATGCAGAGAATAATTGGATTGCCACTTTATTATCAGCACTGAGAGATCCAGTAAAACTATGCAGCTCCCTAAAGTCCAACCATTTGGAACTGATGCTGAAGTGTGTGTGCATGTGAGCACCTATGCGCAGCTTTTATGTGGTTTTTTTTTTTAAAGCCAAAACCAGTCTACTGGAGATAAGAGAAATCGACTTTGAATAAACTCATGAGGAGCATTGATTCTCCCTTCTTCCATGGTCTTTCAGAATGTGATAGCAGCTGAAGACACTCCTGACATATCTGGCCACAGAAAATTCATGTAGGGACAAGCAAAAACAGGGTTTGTGTATGCTTTTCAAAGACTTTGAAATCTTGCGTGCATGCAAAACTATAGCAAAACAGTTATTGATGTTTATTAAATTTGGTTTCCCTCCATTTCTATGTGTGGGAGAAGCATGTTCTGGAAATGTTTGATGTTCTGTAAAGTGTTCATTATGAAATTTTTATTTTCCTTTTTTTTGGGGGTCATCATTTCACTTAAGGGTAACAACTAGATTAATGGCATTTTAGTGCAGGTAGTCTGGTGGGGTTGTCTTAGGTTTGGGGTTTTTTTTTGTACTTTTTTTCAAGCAACAATGATATAGCCACTTGAAAATTATTTAGATTAAAATTATGTAAGAAATATAGAGTAGTAAGAGACAGGAAGATTTTATAGTATATTTTTGTTCTGTAAGAATAAGTCCTGTGAGGTTAGTATTTCTGGGTGGGGCGGGGGGGGGAGGAAAGGTGGCAGCTGTCCAGGTAATCAGACTAACTGGTATGAATTAATCATGTTGTATCGCAACACTGTAGTGACGCACACTAGATGTTGTGCAAAAGGCAGTAACGTCATTGTGTAAAGGACTGTGAATTTGTTCTCTTGAAAAGGCAAGAGTAGTGCAAATGTACACTGAAGGATGCCTTTTGTATTTGTGCTCTTGCTTTACCCAGTTTTTCCCATCATTTGTTGATCCAGCTAATTCTAATGGCAGCATGAACAAAGAAATTTTAAAAGTATATTTATAGAGGTAGTTGTGAAAGTATGTTAGTAGTATTTATTTTCCAAAGGAGAGTAAATGCAGAAACATTACATTGCTTTTTTTTTTCTTTCATGTCTCCCAAGGTGTTTTCTCAAATATTTTTTTGTAAGAAACAAAGTATTTTGTAGATAGTTGTACAATAGGTGTAGAATATTAGGTAACTGTCTAATGGCTTGTTTATATATGTGTATATACACATGCACACATATATCTTCTTGGTAGGGTAATAAGTGCTATCTAACCTCTAGTACATTAACTTTTGAATACGTTTAAGCTACATGGTAAGCATATTGCCAAGATTATAGACATTTTTGGTATTAAGCTAAGAGAGACCTTAAAGACACTTGCAGGTCTGCCAGTACCGGTTCTGGAGTGGAAGCAGTGCAGGCGTGATGCTAAAGGAGAGCTGTAACGTGTCTGTGGAGCCACCAGCCAGTGGCTATAGTGTGAAACAAATGCCTAGATTCATATGTCATACATGGAAGAAACTCCTCTGACATTCCTTTTTATCCCCGAAAACTGTCAAAGGTCTGATCCTGTCTGTCAGTCCTGCCTGGCTGTAGTTACCACAGCGAAGTAAAACTTCAGCAGTCAGAGTGCTTGGTACTAGTGTGCTGAACCCATGGTCCTGTTTCTGCTGTAAAGGCATCTTCTTTCTTACAATAGCTTGGGTAATTTCTGAATATGTTTTAGACAGACAGACCTCATTAAAAAGCAGCTCTTTGGCAGTCTCTGCCAATCCACAAGCTGGATTTAAGCGTTAAGCATTCTGTGACTGTCCACAGAACATACTAAATACTTTTAAATGTCTTTTCTGGATACAATAAGGAAATCCAGTAAGTCTGTACAGATTTTCCTTACTGTAAATGAATGTGAATTTGAAAAACAAAATAAGTTTGTACTGAACTCGTTATGGCCATGTTTCTATTGACTGACTTCACTAGGTGCCGAACCAAGCTCTTTAACTATAACATGATAGCGATGACTTTATTGTACCACAGAGTTCTGTTAAAAATTCACATGAACATCTGACATAACTAAGATTTTGAAAAATTTCCAGGTATTAAAAGCATAATGCTTACACTGAAAATGAACATTACCCATGCTTTGTGTTTAGAAGATAGCCAAAGAGATGAGTGAATGAGAATATACTGCTGCTCTCTTCTTCAGCTGTAACTTAATAATTTTGCAGGTAATAGTCTTGCAGTGTCAGAAGACCTTAACTCATTCTGTGCTGGGATGGAGTCATTGTACTGTACAGGCCTGTTCTTTTATGACTCAGTAAAAACTTCTTCCAAAATCATTGCATAATTGTTAATTCTGTTTAATATTAAATAGCTTTTCTGATGCTGACTTCACCTGTGCTATGCTTTGCTGCAGAATTTTCTTAAAAGGAATATCTCTCATATGTAAGTATACATGTTTTTTATTTTTTCTTTTTTCAGGGCATGGCTTTTACCTTGGAGGAGAGGCAACAGTTGAATATTCATGGATTATTGCCACCTTGCTTTGTTAGTCAAGATGCCCAGGTTTATAGTATTCTGAAGAATTTTGAAAGGCTGACATCTGACCTAGACAGGTAAAGCATGGCAATGAAACTTTATCGTAGTTATCAAAGCCTGAGTCCCTTGGTTTTTTTATGGTAGTACAGATGAAATTTTGTGGGTGTTTTTTGAGCTGTGGTGGTTGATGATTGGGAATCATTAAGCTAAATATATACGTCTGCTAGAATGCTTTCTTCAAAAAATCAGCTCCTAATTTTCAATTGTAATATTCCAGTGCTGTTCACATGAACTTATTATTTAAATAACCAAATGATACAAAGGTCATCAGAAGCAAATGAATTCATGTGAAACTGAAAGTTAGTAATGTCTTTACATGCATATAGATACATATGCATTAAAACAAATATAAAATTTATAAAATATTATAAAATTAATATGTAATATAGTGTTGTTGTGTTTGGTTTTTTTAAAGAAAAAACCTGGGGAGGACTTTAAAAATTTATGAATACTCAAATGTTGTTTTTTTTTCTTTCCTAAATGTGTCATATAGGCCCAACAACAAAACACTATTCCTTTATTTTTTCTGCTGTGCCTCACTTTTCTCTGTTGTGGGTTGTCTTCTTATCTGTATGTAATACATGGCTTTTAGACACCTGTCTGTTGGTGGCAAGGCTTTTTTGTAATTTAAAGTTTCCCCAACTTTTTTTTTTTTTTTTTTTTTTATGGAGGCACAACATGAGCGAAGAGCTCATGAATGTGGTATCTTTTCTAGGTTAACTACCCTCCAGTGCTCTCAGGAAGGGTATTATCAGTTATCACAGAGCAGTTGCTTCCCAAGCTAGAATGTTTTAGTCTGAGTCCCTGCTGTAGCAAAGCGTAAAATTTCTTGGAGACCCCTGCTTTAACCACTGATGTTACCATAGGAGAAAACTTTCTCTGTCCTTCCATCTCCATCTCCTCCTTAACTCTGCCTTGAAGTAGTCCCTTCGTGATACAGCTCGTTTTTTCCTATGTTTCAGGACATTTAAGACTTTAAGGCTGTTTCAATTGTTTGTTTCTATCTGAATTGCAGGAATTTCTATTCACCTGTAACTTAAAAGCAGGAAGAAAAAAGGCCTTTTACCCCATTGTTGTATGTGTTTCTTAACTAGCAAAGAACTTTTGCTCCTACTTCAGGTCATAGGAGAAAACCATTTGTGTTTCTCAAAACATCACAGATTGAAAGTTACAGGTCTAGCAATGTGAAGTTCAGGAGGAGATAGCAGTATTTCCAAATATTAATTCTTTGTTTTTTTAGAAAAAAATTGTGGATATTTAAATGGCCCGTCATAAATGCAAAAATATCTGCAGGAAGGAAAAAAGATAAGATCAGTTTTAAGTGACAGAGTATTAAAAGTTTGAATGCTGTGCCATTCGAACCAAAATAAACGACCATATACTGAAGTTTTGATCACAATGGGAATCACCAAATAAAAATAAGTGTCTCTGAGTATTGTGTGAATACTTTGCAGAAAACTTGCTTTATCAAGTTAAATGAAAGGAAAGAAAAATCTGTCTGTCTTGGGTGGGGGTGGAGGAAAGGAACATTTTTTTTTTGAAGTACACTTAATACACATGCGATAGACACATATAATAAACAAGTATAAATAAATATAGATATGTTTACAAATAAATGCAAATAAAAGGTTTTCCAGAAGATAATTTTTTTCCAAATCTGTCCCTGTTAAGCTTAATGTCTGTATATAATTAATTAAATGAAAAATTACTATCATTATTTCCCACCTATGAGTCTTCTTTTGCATTTTCTCTTTTCCAGATAAATAGTTGGGTAAGGAAGACATTTGTTTCTGGTTCCTGTAACCAGACATTCTTAAAACAGAAGTGCAAACATTACAATATTACATCCATGTGTCTTGAGCATAAGACTGTTATATATGGCATTTTATACCATAAAGCCAGTTTTTAGTATAATGCCTTTTTTAGTATAAAGGTGATATTGTACTGTGCAGCTTTGCAGTACAAATTTGTTGTTGTTAATCGGGTTTTAGTGATGTACTTCAGCTGAGAAAACTACTAAGTCTTTCGTTCATAGAAATTACTTGAAATTATTAGAAGTTAGGCTTTTTTCTCAATAAAGGGATCGCTAGTCAAAATACTTCAGTTAAGAATTTAGTAATTAACATAAGAGAAAAATTTAAAAGCTGTGTTTATTTCCCAGTCTTATTCTGTGGCATGTGGCAGTGGTATTTTCTCAACCATAACCTTTTTGGTCCAGTTATTTGTATCTTCTCCTTCCCCTTACTCTCTGAATAAACAGTGTGGCTCCATTTATAATGGATAAGCTGGGCTGGAGTCTCCATCCTTGGAGATAATCAAAACCTGACTGAACGTGGTCCTGGGCAACCTGCTCGAGTTGACTCTGCTTTGAGCAGGAGATGGATGAGGCGTTCTCCAGAGGTCCCTTCCAACCTCAGCTAGTCTACGGTTTTGTAACGCAGGTCCATAGCAGTTAAGAAGTAAGCTTTCAGGGGTAATCTTGGATCAATGCAAATTTGTGTAAATTAAATTGGGTTGGCTCTTAAGCACTTAAAATTATATAAATGCACAAGTCCTCCCCAAATGAAACTGTTTCTTTAAGAAATCATATTTGTATTCTGTGTGAACACCCAGCAGGCTTAAACTGACTATTCATGTCATGCTATGCTTTGATAAAAAAAATATTTTCCTCTTATATTAGTGGGGCATTATATTGCTGTGGTGTTTTCTCCAGTTTTTAGCAAAATAAAATAATTTGTGCGTTACATGTCCGGGTTTACGTTTAAGACCACTGATTGAAAGGCTTGGTAACATTTGCATGCAGAAGATACTTCCTTTGAAGACTGTCAACCATGACATCTTGGGCTCCTTTGCAGAGATAAAACACTTGTGTGGATTGAGTGTGCAAAAACTTGCCCATGCAAAATGTGATTTGCAGCTGTGTTTATAAGTCAAGTGTCTGACAATCTTATTGGAGTATGTCAATAGAGATCCGGCTCTGAGAACATGTGCATTACATGTGTGTGAGCTCAGTCTTTCAAGGCAATATGAGAACTCTGGTCTCCTGTACTTACACTTGTATCGAAGCATTTTGAAGGGAAGAGTGACTGTGATCCTACCACAGTTACTCCTTGAATACCTTCACTGATGGAGGATGCCAGAAGACATTGTCTATTTTAACTAGAACTTGAAGGAAAAACTCAAGTGCTCCTTGTACAGGCAGGTGCTCAAGGACAACCTTGCATAAGAGCATGCAGCTATTGCCTTCTACTGGATGTGAACATACTAATTCTAGAAAAAGAATGTTTCTTCCAGTATGCATCTGGCATAGTCTTTGCTTGTACAAAAGATTAAGTACAAGCGTTTGAATATTACACAGGTAGAAGCTGTTAAGTACCTTAGACAGAAGGGTATTGTCTCATGAAACATTAAGTCTGTGTATGACGGCATCTTATGCTGGCAGGACTGTAGCTTGCCCTGGTTTTGATTGGAAAGAGAGTGTGTGTAAATTCATTAAGCTAAGTACCATGGCAATGACAGGTTTTGGCATGGCTGAAACTCCTTTGCTGACTTGCAGCATGGAATTGCTGTGCTCTGAAATACCAAGAGTTCATACACAAAATGAATGTGAAACAGCAGCAAATATATTGCCTGGTATGCTTGGCAAAAAGGAAACCAATAACAGGAAATAATTCTATTCCTTTAACTTAACTTGGAAAAGCTGCAATGGATTCTGCAAGTAATTTATTTTTTTTTTCCTCCCCTGTATGTTCTTAATTGTCTGTCGTCTTGCTCTATATTGACACTGAAATCGTTGCCCCTGACACAGCCACATCTTCTGTCTGGGCTTTTCTTTCTTCAGAGAGTCACACTGGTAAAATGTTATACTGGGTGTGTGAACATTAGGAGAGGTGCCATCAAATCACTTTTCCTGAGAATGCTGTGTTATTTTGTTTTTTCTTAAAGTTCTCTGTCTTTAATAGCATTTCTGTATAGATACTGATGATGCAAAGTAATGGAGCTAAGTATCTCACACATGTTAAAAATAATAGTGTTTCCTCCCACTTTCCTTTATTTGCTCTCATCTTTTGCAAGATAAGAAGAGCAAACAAACTTTGGGTTTGTTTTTTTTTTACCATTGCGTTTTGCCTTGTAAAATTCATACCAGTGATAGTAGGGCCAGTTATTCTAAGAAATGATCGGTAATTTTCTGGTAGTTATATCAGTTTGGGGTTTTGGATGATACTTGGTTTATATCCTTTTTTTGCTACTGTATTTCATTTTCTTTGTAATAGCAGACTAGCATGAAAAGTTCTTAGGTGAAGTAAAGGCAAGGGGGAAAAGTGACATACTGAAATTTGAATGCTTGGCAATCCCTTCTGTTTTACTTGCCAGGCCTTGTTTTCATCCTCTGAAATTCTTTCTTGAAATCTTCATTCAAGATTCCTTGTCTGAGGACAGATAATATTTTTCCCCCTTTTTATAGCACAAATGATTGTTCTCAGTGTTTTATTGCTTGTTTTCACTATGTTTTCAATTAAATGTGGGCTTCAGTAAAAGATTCCATTAAATACTACAATTTAAATATATCTTTTTTTAAAACACAATGCTGAAAACCACTTCATGCTTTTAGTTGTGTAGATTACTTGAATGTTGCTAAAAGATGCATACTTGTTGTCTAATGCATTATAACTAACACCACATTGAGGATGAAGCATTTTTGCTTTTCTACTTTAAGAAAGAAATTTTGAGAAAGTTGATACCCCTAAGCAAGTTACTGTGTTGAAAAAGAAGAGATATTTTATTCCTGCCACTAAAAAGCAGCCTCCTGATCAAAACTGCACTTCTCTAGAAATATTTTTCACTTTATAATAATATTTCTTATGCTTATATGGATATGGCCAAGTATGTAATATTTGAAAATTTGATTCTAAGTAGTATGCAGTTATTATCTTTACAATTTCTTTAGCATATCCTGAATATAAAAATGGCATGATAAATGCGAATAAGAAAATAAACCCCCAATTTAATGCTATAGGACAGTAAAAATGAAATGGAGAGTTTTAGCAAATAGTTTTTTGCTTTGAAGTCCTAGAGGAAGCCTTTTGCTAAACTTTTAATTTCATTTACAAAAGACTTCTTTTACAAGATCTGAGTAATAAGAAAGGATGATGAAAAGGCATTTTACAGTCTTAAGCAGCCATACCTAATTTTAAATGAAAGTGATAAAAAGAAAAAAAAAAAAACATACTGGCAACTGCTTCTAAACATAGTGATGTAGCCTGCATGAATGCTTGCAGTCTCTGGTATAGAGCAGGCCAAAGTATGCATGGTATTCTCTAACATCACTTTCAAGATCCTCTGGAAACAAAATGAATGTCTTCAAATGTTTTCACAACTATCTGTGAATGAGCTTGTATTTCAAGGTAAATGTTGGGATAATCATCCTCAGGAGAAAGGTTGTAATAAAGAAAATGCTCCAAGAATTCAAGGACATGGAAAGATATGCTATATCATAATGCAATACTGGGGAAATGAAAGGTTAGTAGGGAAATGTAATAATATGTAAGAAAATTTGTGTGTATTTGTAGCTAAGAACTACAAGTGCAGGATGTAATTTAACCTTGGAGAACATTCAAAACTAATGTGTATGATGGAAAGTGGCTCAGGATGTCTCATGGTGATGGTATTCAGAGTACATCTTCAACTCTTTGGTTTCTAGATCTTTATCTCTTTAGGGTCTGCAGTACCCTTAGTGACACAAGGGGAGGGACACTGTTTTGCCTCACTTCTATCACCTCATTACAGTCACCAGCTGCCAAACTGTCTGCACTAGCCTTGCTTATAGTGCCTGTTAATGGTTTACAGAGCGGATTGCAAAAGCAACACTATATACAGGGATATACAAGTTAAGCTTGAATGAAACAAATGCAGATTTACAGAACTGCTCTTTGTAAGGTAGTTAGCAGACTATATCTGTGTCTTCCTAAAGTATGAATTAGATTTTATTGGTGCATGTGATGCATAAGTATGCTGAAGGAGGGTTAATGTGAATAATATTTAAGTACATGAACCTCCAGGCTTTTGGAATGAATGTGCTGTATACATTTCCTCAACATTTGTGTAATAAAATGATGGGCATATTAAACTTTTTGAGTATAAGTAAGTAGTAATCCATTGTAAATTTAAAAAAAAAAACCTACATGAATTGTATACCTAAATTAAGTTAAAGTTTTTATGTAAGCCTATTGGTATTGAAGACTGCTTAACTTTTAAAGTAATACTTAACCTTACTAAAACTAATGAATAGAGAGTTGAGGTTTAGGATCATCAAATTCCTAAATATTAAGGGTTCACTAAGTGACCAGAGTCATACCTCTGTGAACTAGTATAACTTGAATTCACTCATGGACTCATATAATCTGTCATACTCAGCATTGAAATTTGGCTTCCTGGTTGGGATCTTGGAGCTTTAGTGTATTTATTCAATATTAAAGCGATGGTAGTCAAAACCAGATCAAGCTAAGCATGAACTTTTTTTCACTCTCATTTCTCTGATTTTTTTTCTTTCTCATTGGTTTTCTTTTTAAACAAGTATAAAACTTCTTCAAATGCAATCAAAAATTTATTTCCATTAGGAGATAAAACATTGCAGATTTCATTACAAACACAGATTTCAGGGATGAAAGGCCATATGTGTATGCTTTGTTTTTGAAAGCTTTGTCCTACAGTATTGAGGTGAAGTATTTATTTGAAGTATGAGTCTGGATTTAAGAGAAATTTCTATTGAGGCAAGAGCAGAAAAAGCTAACATTTTTAGTTTCATTTCCTTGGGCAAGAGAGTAAGCTTGATTAAGTTCTATTTAATGATGGGCTCATTTCAAGTGGAACAATGATACGTACGGATTAGGTTCTGACAAACCAAAAACTCAATTGCAGCATAGTGTTTTATACCTGAGAGGGATTAGCTTCCTGAGTATGTAGAGGTTGTCATCTTCGTGATGGTTTCAGCTTCTCTCTGTCTCAACCAGTTTGTTATCCTTTGTGTCTGAACCATTTGTGCTATTAAGACACGGAGGAATTTAAATACTCTCAACAAGAAAGAGGCTGTTATAGAACAAACATAGCTTTACTTAATTATCTAAACACATTTGTATTTCTAAATTTACTTTATATGTTCACTTGATGTCTGTCTAACTATATGCAATTCTCCACAGATATATTCTACTAATGAGTCTTCAGGATCGAAATGAAAAGCTTTTCTATAAAGTGCTGACTTCTGACATTGAAAGGTTCATGCCTATTGTTTATACTCCCACTGTGGGACTGGCTTGCCAACAATATGGTTTAGCATTTCGGAGGCCAAGGTATGTAAGTTTATACTTCAATAAAAGTAATTGTATCTTATTTTCCTCTTGGCAGATTTCTGCAGGGGGTTTCTAACATAGCTGAATGTAAGCCAAAACTGCAATAATTGAGATAATTCAAACTACACTTTTGGTCTACATTGAACAATAATTTGTATTGCATTAAGAGGGCAAATCGTTGTTTTAATTGCATTAAAACGTGTACATTTTAGTCTCATTAACTGACTTTTTTGGAATCCTAGCTGCGTGTTACAAGACAGAGAAGAATGGATCCTTAGTCTTAGATTTGTCTTAGCAACCTGAAGAGTATAGACTCTTACCTATATAAATATTTATATTATAGGTATTTTATACATACATATATAAGAATAATATGTATACAAACTAAGGATGCAATATATATGTTTCTACAGACATCTTACAAATAATCAATAATCATCAAAGCGCCAGTCTCACTGGTTAATAATTAGTTGTTTCACGGGTTGGTTACTGGACTGCTTTTATTCTGTAGACAGTATCTGTATTTATAGAGTGGTGAGGAAGTGGTATGAAAGAAGGATAGATGCTTCTGTTTCACTCTGCCCCTTGAACATCAGTCCACAGAGTTTGAGATTTATGGTGGTTGCTGTTTGAGAGCCTTGTGTATACCAGTGCCTTCAAGTGCAAACTGGAACATCACTTCGGAGCCTTCTGTACAATTTTCTGGCAAAGGAAGAGATAAATGAGCTGTATGTGCATAGCTCTGTTAACAGAAATAGTTTGTTTTACAGTCAAGGCATTGATCAAAAATAAGAAGCTTGCAAGATTAAAGGGAACAAACAAGCGCTCACAAATTCTTCAGCAGGAGGTATTTGAGGGAGAAGACTTATGGCTTCAAGGTTTTGTTGTTAATGTAAAAATCATTTTGGCCTTGTGACTGACAGAATGAGTCAGGACCATCTGGCCAACTGCAGAAAACAAGAATTCCCACTTCTATACACGTTAAAAAGTTCAAAAAGACCTCAAGAATGCTTACTTAAACCTGTTTAACAATCTGTGGCTTTTAGGTGTCTCCCCTAGCAAGAGAAGTCATCTCCTTTTTTCCCCTCAGTGTTTACCACCATGGTGATTTTATTGGCCTTCTAGGAAGTGCTAAATGTGCCTGGAAATTAAGTCTTCGCCTAAGCTGGTCTCATTGCCTCTTGTTTTGATATCCACTGCTGCATAAGATATTGCACAAGGAGCACCTCTGCCCATGCATGTACTTATCACTTTCTCCCCAGACCTGTGGAGCATCTGTGGAGGAAAAAACCTTGTTAAATTAGACAACTTTTCAGCTGAGTGTCAGTCTGCAACTGGTGAAACACAGCTTGCAACAGCAGCCCACTTTAGAGATTTTCAGACTCCTGAACTGCTTTATTCAGTCTGATCCTAAGCACACTCAAGACACAAGGAAAAAACTGATTTGGGATTTAGGGCAGGGAGAAGAAACATTTCAACTTCTTGCCTTTTTTTTTTTTTTTTTTTTTTTTTTTTTTTATATTATTATTTAGTGGAATTTTTATCCGCAGAGGACTTAGAAAGTTGCCCTAAATCTTTCTCCTTTAGATATTAAGACTAAAATCCTAGTTCACATTGCTCTGTCACTAATAAATTTATGGATCTGTATAGTTAACTTGAAACAAATTACACCACAGACATGCAGTTAGCACAGACATACTGGGAAACAAGGACTTCTGAGTTCTCCACTCCGCGACTAAGCCACTCTTTAGCCTCTCCTGTAATGAGAATTGAGTAGACTTTAAAACTTTATGGATTTGTTTGAATCATTAATGTATGTCATCACAAGCTTACATTTTATTTTCCTTGTAGT
This sequence comes from Haliaeetus leucocephalus, assembly GCF_000737465.1. Lineage (NCBI taxonomy): Eukaryota > Metazoa > Chordata > Aves > Accipitriformes > Accipitridae > Haliaeetus > Haliaeetus leucocephalus. The sequence goes on from NW_010972631.1 coordinate 3,509,463, forward strand.
TTCAAATACGATATTAAAAGCATTCAAAAGCAAAGCATAATAACAGTAATACGTACATTGTGCAGGCTTTGGAATAGCAAGCTGAACTTCCTCAACTCAGCAAATGAGTGCAATATAAAACTACCAGTGCATATAAATAACATTGTATTAACTTTCTGTGTTCCCCGTGGATTTTCCTCTGTTCTACTTTAAAAAGCTTGTTATTCTGGCACATGGATAGTGAACTTCCATTCTGATGATCTGTTTAGCTATTCTGAACAGTGACAGTGATGATCCAAGTGCTCACTGAGCATCCTCATATTTGTATGTTCTTAAAAGTATGATTTTATTTACCAATATTGGAATGAAGTCTGATTTTCTTCTTCCAAAGAAGTGTTAATTTCCTTACTGAAAATGAGCAAATTCAAGGCAGATTATACTACTTTGGTAACTTCTTTCCCTTATCATTTAACTTAAAAAATGTATAGCTTTATAGGACATTCCATAATTTGGTATTTCATACTGTGTTTTTCACTGCAGTTGAGCTGCTAATGAATGAATGATCTTTGAAACAATATTAAATTGTTTGAACTGATGTGTCTTTTGGTATTCAGTTGTTGTGTTCTTGAGCTACTGAAGTCAGCCATGGCTATATTCATCTGTCTGCTGCTTCCCCAACTATGTGTGCTTTATATACGTGACTGACTGTCTGGGGAGACATATAAGATACTTACAAAAGTCTGGTTTATTTCTAGTCCTGCTGAATTGCCTCACTACTTTCAAATAAGTGTTATAATGACTCATTTAAGTAAAGATGGCTGAAGAACATGTACAATCTTCTTCTGCCTAATAAGGATCTCATAAATATTTTTTTTTCTTAAGAACAAAATATCATCTGCCAAGTCAGATGTTTACTCTTCCCTGTAAAATTCCCAACTGTTATGTTCATGTTATCTTACTACCTGCTGTCATTCCCACACCACCCAGCTGATGCCAGTCTTCATTAGAGGTCTCAGAGGAAAGGACTGTAGTTTCCCCTTTGACAGACTCTTTTCTGCTTGAGAAATACCTATACTTTGTGATCTTCCACTGTACTCTGTTACAGAGATCTGGTTTTTTTCTAAGAACCTTTTCTAAATTATTCCAAAACTAGCTGTGCAAAGCAATCAATTTCATTTGGTTTGAAATTGTATTCTAGACTGTGACTCGTTAACATTAACCGTTATATACCAGCGTCCCTCATAAATGGCACCCTCCGTGAGCTGAACTCACAGGGAAGAAAAAATAAACATTTAATGTAACATACAGAAGGAGAAGAGGAGTAAAAGATATAAAATTTAGTCCAGTCTATACATTCTCATGGTTTTTATTACTTGATATTTTCTGGTTGTTACAGTTCAGGAAAAAGGTATGATCTTATCGTACCTTAAAAAAAAGGTCTTATATGTAACAACTGTGTGTATCTGGTTTATGCTGACTCTCATCTAAATGCTGTCTTTAATGATAAATGAATGTTTTTTCTTTTAGAATGTTTTTCATTTCAGAATATTTTTATTACTGTCTCTTCCCACAGTTCAGAAAATGTTTGATATTTCGTAGTTAAACAAAGATCCTAATAGAAACAGTCTTGTTTATATAGGTAAATAAGTTAAAAATTACCCAGTTACTGCAGATCATATTTATCACACTGGAAGTTGCAAGGCAGTGTCTTATTATTCAGTTTAAATCTATAAGGCTTTTTTATATTCAGTTATTTCTTTATGTTGTGAAGTGAGTTTGAAGCTGCTGGCTCACAAGTATGTCTTCAGGCAAGGAATAATGGAAATTAATTTAGAGTTAAAAAAATAGGTGTCTCATGGGATCATTAAATGAGATCATCTTCTGTGACTCACATGTTTTTAGAAGACTATATGGGCTCACATGATGTGCTTACAGTTATAGAAGGACACTGTGGTTCAGGCGAGATGTTTTTCATCCTGAAACAGTATTTTGCAATTATAGAATAAACATTCATGGCTGTCCAGCTGACTGTCTGCTTAAGCAACATTTCTCAAGAGAACCAGCTGCAAAGTACCTTGACTCACTGGTTTGAAGCTCATCTGGATAATTGACATTTGTTTGTAAAATCCAAACTCAACTCAAGATTGCATTACTCTCTCTGAAGATTCAGCTTAAAATCCACCCGTTTCATGAATAAGAGCTTTATTCTAGAAATAAACAGTACAGATCGAATAGCAGATCTGTAACAAGCACCTACCTACACCACATAGTTACAGAAACGTAATTTAGAAGACCAGTCTCTCTGGTCTTCCTCACAACCATTGAGGAGGGTGAAGGAAGAAAAAGGCTTCTCAAAGGGATAGATCAGAGAAGGAGTTTGGACTTGTACAGATAAAAGCTTTAAAGGCTTATGCTGGGAATGTAATGGAGTTGTGGTTTTATTGCAGTGATCATGCTGTCATTAGGAGCATTATCTCAATCTCTACTAGGTCACTTCTTGGTGCAGAGTTTCTATCCATCATTTAAAAATAAATTCCTAAAGTAAAAATTCTTCAGTTGCACAGAGCGTGTACATACATATGACAACTTCTGCTGACTTACCAAGAAACAATCTATAAACGGATTTCTGAAATATAACTGTTCTTTCAGTTGCTTTATTCATCCAAAAAGAATAAACATGGGAAAGCTCAATGGAAATTTCCTCTAAGAATCCAGAATCAACTTTTTACATCGTATAGAGAACACCCAGGAGTTTAAGGTTCTTGTGTAAACTCAGCATTCAGAGAGGGGAGGAAAAATTGCCAAGTATTGCTATGCTGAAGACTTTGGACGTTGTTAAAATGTTAGGTGACTGTTTATGTATTTCCATTCCTAGAAGGAAAAGCCATTTCAAACAGAATACGAACAGAGCAAGCCCTGGTAACTATTTCAGCCACACAGGCATGGCAAAGTTCCTCTGAAATAACTTCCCAATGCAGTCACACGCTGTCAAGCTGACTAGGAACCATTTTTAAAGCAGCTATATTGAATCTGATGCTGCATATTGAAGATACAGATGCAGTCTCTTAAAAGGCAAAGTATGTCAGCCTTCGCTTTGAAGTTATTTTTCTTTTTTCTTTTTTTTTTTACATATAGAAGCAGATCTTGTTCAGCAAACTGTTCTCACAGAAGTTTTCTTCTGTAATAATTCTTTCAACTTTTTTTTCTTGTTTTCCTTCTTCACAAATGAGTAGACATAGCATATCTAGAGGTCTCTTATTTACCCCAAGTCTAAGCAATATTACATTTTGAATTGACTTTTAATAAGTATTTTAACAATGTCTTTGGTTTAGGTCTTTTAATATTCTTAGAGAGCACTTGGAATGTTATTAACAGTCTTTAGTACCAACTTTTCAGAAGACAATTTATCATACTAAATACTCAGTTTGCAGGTGCTGATATTATACCAGATTGCCTCCTCATTGAAGTGCGTGACTGACTCGGCATATAAAAATTTGAGATCAGTTCCTTTCCTCGTATTCCTCAAAGGCAATGTATTTATTTACATATATTGTATGTATTTCCATTTACAGTGGTTCAGATGCACTGTATTGAATGCAAGTGCTGCAAGCGTGAGTTCTTTTTTGTTGACATAGTAATGTTTACATATTGAGATTGTCAGCTGCAAGATAGCATCACTTCTTTATAAAGAAATTGAATTAGAGAATAGGGAAATATTTGCTTCCTGTGACAGAACTTACAAAATGTTAGACCTTGGTGGCAGAAGTTGCAGTCTGTTTGCCAGCACAAGATTGATCCTGTGGTAGATTTCATAATTTTTTTGTTTGGTTTTTTTTTTTTTTTTTTGTGGTTTTTAATGAGGCTTTCATTGGAGTCGGGATTTTTCTTTTTCTTAATTCCATTGGATGCCTTTGACATCCAAGTCTTTTCAGAAACCAGATTTGGCTTACAGGAGGCCAAAACCTTGTCACGTACTCCTGGATCACATGAGCCATGAAAGTTTAGTTCCTGGTGCTTCTTTGTGACTGTCTGTCTCATCCTCAGATACATGGTATTTTCTTGATTGAGACCAGAAGGTCTGGATTCATTTGACCTAACTTCTTCACCAGTATAACTGCACCCTTAGATTTTATTTTTCTTCAGCACATCTAGATGTTTTTTCCCAGACAAAACAGATATATATATTTTTAGAGACTTTATTGATCTGATTGTTACTATGGATAATTATCTTAGTATCTTCATTTAGTTAAAACTGATTATTGTGCAATATAAAATTATATTAAAAGATACAATAAAGCAATAGTTTCAGAGTTATTTTTCCTAGTACTTTTTTCTCTGAAAACTATGCAGAATTTTCATCTGGAAGTGAAAAAAAGAAAGTATGGGGGTTTTTTAAGCAATCTCTTGTAATGGCTTGATCGTTAGAGCAGTCTCTGAACTCAAAATGTGTTGCAATAAAGACATAAAATAAAGCAAAATGCTTCTTTGAAAGTAGCCTGTTGGAGTTCCATTCTCCAACAGGCACTGGTGTGTGTTGTGAGTATTAACAACCTGGCTCAGGTGGCCAGTTACTCTGTAACATTATGACAGAGAATTAGCATAGCTGTACCATTTCTTCTAATTTTAGACAATCTTTCTCTTATTGACTTCAGAAGCCTGGCAATGATGGCAGTTGCAGCCCTTCATGAAGCACTTTTGAAATACATGTTGGTTTGTCATTTTCACTTTTGTCTCTTGTGAAGATGACAACGGTTGATGCTTTCCAGGCAGCTTTTCGTCTCGTTTTTTGTATAGCCTTTTCATTGAATTCAAACACCATGACATGTCATGACACCCAGTAATTCTACTTTTTGGCATGATTCTGATCTGCTCTGTTACCTTCATCAAGCTAAAACTTAGCTTAGCATGCTGTTGCTTCCTCGGTTTGAAAATAATGCTGATTGATTGATAGATTCTCCTAGCATAATTTTGCCCTGCTCTGAAAAGTTGGAAAAGGAGAATTGGCACAGCATGAGAGTGTTGAATTCCTCTCTTCTCCTAGACTGTCTTCTAGAAACACACTACGCTGAATTGTGCCCAAGGTGTATTCAGCTTGGTCTGTCAGCAGCCAGTAATGCTGCTGCAGGGAAAGATGTGAGAATCTTGCATAGAAGGTGTCCGTTGGCCTCGTTTTGGTCTTAAGAGTGCTCTGTAAATGTTAAGCTAATTTCTCATTCTAAGAAATGAATGAATGAAAATAAGTTATATCTTGATTTTTGAAAACATTAGGATATTCTTTAGGTTACGTGTATGTAGTCATTTGATTTCTCTTGAACTGTGTTAAATTCATGGCTTTTGGTAATATTTTGGCAATAGGTTCGCCATTTAGTTATAGTGTGAATTTTTCTCTTTTTATTAAACTTGCACCTTAGAATAAAATAATGAATGATTAGCCTGTGCTAAACTGGGAATGCGTAGTCCTGACCTAGCATTATGAAATATAATGTTCTCCATGTGATGTTATTTTTTTGTATGTACTTGGTGCTTGCATGTAGGTATTACCTACAGCATTACTGGAAGGGGACAGAAGTCACGCTTCGAGCTATTCTTTCATTTAGTCTTGTCTGACTTGGGGCTTTACCTATTATTAGCCTCTTCCTACCTTCATGAGCTGCATACGTGATTTCTTATGCAGGTAATCTTCTAGGGGTTTTCATCATGGTCATAAAAGCTTTGTCCTGAAACACATCACAAGCACGGAATTTCTGGCTCTCAGACCTAAGTCAACTCTTGATGGTGCATTGCTCTGTTTTTTCTGGAGGGAGTACATTTGGGTTGTGAGCAGGAGGAAATGAGGCCATCCCTACTCAAAACATGACTCTCAAAATGTTTGGCAGCAGTCCATGTTTGGTCATTTTCTTCTCCCTCTTAGCCCAGTCTTCTGAGGAAGACAGCTAACAAGCCTCAGGGCTCTTCTGCAGACATCCTTGGTGTTTTCTGTGCAAGAGTGCCAGAATTAAAGTACTGGCAACGCCTGTCTCTCTGTTTCCTTGTCCATTTCCTTCACACAGTCCTGCATATTTCCAGGGCATCCCTGTCCTCATTTGGTTGGTACTGTTGGTTTTTACACATTTCCACTATCTCTTGTGTGAGGTTAGAACAGAAAGTTCTCCCTCCTCCATAAATTTAGAGGACTCAAATTTATCTTCAAGGGCATCTGCACTCTGAGCCAATGGGAACTTAACTTCTAAGGTTTTTGGCATATTATGATGATTATCTTCCTCACTGTGAATCCTACTAAGTCCTCTGAAACAGAGATGTTTCTTACTCATGCTTTTCACCACACGGGAAGGACAGTTTGTGTGACAGTTACTAATGCAGTGCTTATTAGACCCTTCTCGTTTGGTTTGTTAAAACAGTCATCTTGCAGATCTACGTGCAGAAGACTGGACAGAAAGTACATGATCCCAACTTAAATGTCTTTACTCTGACTAATCTTTTCTCTCTAGTGCAAATACCACAGAAAAAGTAGGCTATATCCTTTTCAACAAATAAACTATATAATTATGTTTTTGAAATAGCAATATTCTTTTGGCAAGTTATAGTTTCATATCAATAATTAGGACTTGTACTGATGTATAACCACGTTACTCTTCAATGTCTTCTTTTTTTCCTGAATTTTTAGAGAGATTTTGACTCTACGCCAGCCCACAATACTGCCTTCTGGTTATAAACTTCCAGATTTCCCGAAGTAGTACATTCCTTCATGAAATGTACTTTAAGGGCAGAGATTTTATTTAGTTTTCACACCTTGACTTGGCCAAAGACTTGTAAGCGACACTAAAGTGTCAGGTAATAGAGTACGGGAGAGGTCTACTCATTGGCTCTGTCCTACCCTATTGAAGCAATATTTATCTACCACAATTTTCCTCTCACAAAAGAGCATCTGTCAACCTGCCAGATTTATACAGCTCCCTGTCAACATCATTTGGCCCCCAAAGCAAACCTTTTAAGAGTCACTTGCTTCAATAAGAGAGCCATAACTTTCCACAGTTCAACACCTTTGCAAGGACAGACTATGAAATCCCATGCAATGTCTGCAAATGGATGTGACTTCATCTTTACCTCTTGTGCAAAATGATAGATATAGTTGTCTCCCTTCTGGCTGGGGGACCTTGGACAGCCCTGAAGTTCTGGCCTGCAGTTCACAATAGTTTGCATATTTATTACATCCATTCCAGTGGACTGGAATTCTGCACCATCCTAGCACTCATTTAGGACAACACAGACAAGTGACAGGTTGTGCCATGTGAACAGACACGATGGTCCAAGATTTTTTCAGGTGTCTGATCAGCCTTTGGAACAGGAACTTGAATTTTCAGATTCTCTTATTCAGAGAGCGTGAATTCCTTTGTGGATGATCCTAGTAATGTCAGATCCTCTAAGTCAGTGCTCAAAGTAAAGCGAGACACAGCACTGATGCTGGTGGCTGCAGCATAAAGCAGGTGATAATTTTGGTTTTAAGATCTGAATCCGTTGTCTTGGAGATTCGAACTTTTTTGCAATTAGTGATCTTCAGTGTATTGATGTCAGCTTCACACCGAAGTGTCTCAAAACTCTTGTTTGGAGTGGCTTTCAGGGAAAGAACATTCATTTTAATCTTTAGGAGCATACTTAGTAATAATAAAGATGTTTCTGCTGTCAGTCTCAGTTGCCCCATATTTTGCTCCAGGGCTCTGGCCGCCACATCGTTGCCTGTGACATATACGCTGGTTTACTCTAGGCTTCCCTCTAGACCAATGCAACTGATTTGCTGTAGGAGGTGAGGTAAATCTTTCAGTGCAGCCCAATACAGCCAGAAACTGTAAAGTTAGAAATTACTTCATCTGTGGAGAGTAAATGGTCTGGGTTTTGGTGAAAAGAGGTTAGGAACGGAGGAGAAGCTACAGCTTATTTGTTGAGGCTGTTGTGCACACCTTCAGTGTCGGGCATGCTTTTAGACTAACAATAAAAGGTCCTTTTAGAAGACATATATTATCTTGTGCTGTGCTGAGACATCCAAGGGACTCTCAAAAAGGGTGACAACAATTGCACAGATGCAATGAAGTAGTTAAAATGAAATCACTTTCTATCAGTAAGTGTTGTTCACCACAAAACTGGAGGCAGCTGATGGTTCTCAAGCAGCAGCTGTGACTTCTTTGCTGAGTGTTTTTCTTCTAGAAACCTGTGCTAATGGCTATTTAACCTTTATGTTGGACTTGCAGTTGCTGAGGAGTTAGAGTTGTTTGCATTTTGGATGGCAGTCCTTCAGTTTTTGTACAAGTGCCTATTCTGAAACCCTCCCAGAGGAGGTAGCACTCCCCTAGGGCAAGCACTGCAGGGATTGCTTAGTAGGGTGCATTTCCATGCAGAGGAGCGTGTAAAGGAAGAAGACCTGCTGCTTTTCTGTAGCTGTTAGCTGTTAGCTGTTCTTGGAGATGAGAAGTGTGTGTGCTCACAGGCTGTCCTCTTGCCCTTCTGTGTGCTGTTCAAACTTGCAATTCATTGCTTGGGAAGTACTAAGAAAAAAGTGTATGTTTCTTTCTCCCGTCCTAGGGCTATGCTGTAGAAGGGTGCGGGCTTACTTCCAGATACCAATAGGATAAAAAAGAAATCGTATTACTGCATGTGCTTACAAATAGGTATCACCAGCAGTAGGCACGTATGCGTTGGCAACATGAGCGTATAGCAAAGAACTGTTAGAGGTGACTGATATACATTTAGTGTTGGGTTTGTTTTAAATATTAAGATCTTCTTCGAGGTAGAGGAATCCTACTCTCTCCTTTGTAGAGAGTTTTTTCCAAGTTCCCAGTAATTCCCATTGCTGTCTCCTGATATTGCAAAACGAGGTACCAGTAGTATTTCAGATGAGACTTCAGTGACTTAGAAAAATTACAATGCTTTATTAGCTCATTCTGTATATATCCCAGCCCATTCCCAGAGGATGTTTTCCTTTAGGAGTGTGCTTACGCTGGAATTTCTCCAGCTCTTGTTTTCTGTACATTTGTTGCACGTCCTTCGGCACCACCCAAATCCCCTGCTTACACATTCAGCAGCTTCTCTGTTCAAAATATTCTCATTACTCAGCAGTCCAACATTGTCTCATTGTTGCACTTCCAATACAAGATATAGTAGCTTTTTAAAAAAAATCAGTTATTCCTGTAACTGTATTTGATGAAGTCCAAAAGAGGAAGGAAAAACCCCAGTGAAATCACTCTTAACTTTGCAGTAGCTTGAATATTCTAACATCATAGTTTTCCGTCTCTGTCTAGAAGCTTTCTAAATAGATAAGGTAAATAGGTCTTAAAATGGAAAATTGAAAGCGAAGAGAAGGTGTAAAAAGTTTCAACCTTTAAGACCATAACAATGGGATGATTGTGTGTTTTAATATATCTTGTGTTTCTCGTTATTTATGGCTAAATGCTTTTAGTCTGGGAGATTTTTACACTCTGCTTTTGAGACAGCCATATGCCGCTGCTGATACAAGGCTTCTGAAAAAGGCAAGAGTCAAAAGTTTTGGGATAGAAATGAACCCTTTTATTTCTTGCATGGCATTTTCATCCTTTTTAGCAAAGTTTTATAGCTTTATACAACTGTTTTCTTATGTGTGCTGTTCGGTAAAAAATGTCAGCAGTGTAAATTATAATAAACCTAAAACAAACGTAAAAAGACCAGGTCATAATAACTTTCCCAAATCTTTCCCAAAGAGTAACATTAACATAGTGTAATTTGCAGTTGGGTGAAGAAAGGTTAGTGAGGCCTCTGTCATCCTGACCACTGCTCTCCGAGTTAAGTGGTGGCATTGCAAGTCAGTTCTGCTTTGTATAAGGACCTTCTTCTTCTAATGAGTATTAAGTGATTAAACCACATGAAGGAAAACCAGTATTTTTTAGAAAACAGCTGTAAGTGTACAAGAGACTGCTGAGAGCATAGATCAAACAGATGAAACGTTAAGAATGCATACAAACCAAACAAAGCAAGTAATTCTTGTAAGAAAAGCAAGGACTTTTAGCCAGAGGCAGGCATTGACAGGGAAGGCATAAATCAATTGGCAGAAAGAAGGGATGGACTCCAGGAAACCATTTACTGAGAAATATAAAAAAAGGAAAGTAAGCTTCAGTTTGTGCTGAATGAGAACCTATGCCTTTGGCACAAAGATGGTCAAAAGCCAGTTCTCATTTTTGCCTCTCTGTTCCGAAAGCAGCTACATTTAACTTGAATTTCTGTTTAGTCTTAAGGAAAAAGGGAATTTAGGAGACCTCACAACTTTATTTTAATGTACTCTAGAATAAGGAAATTAACTGCTGTTTTGGGCTTTTTGGTGGAGTGTTCCATCGAAGGAAACACCTTACTGTTGCTGAGATGAAGCTCTAGTGTAGCTTACAGAGACACAGCAGCACATTTCCATTTACAGAAGTTCACCATATTATGGCAGCTTTCTTATATTAGAGGGTATTTTTTTGTTTGTTTTAACTTTTCTCCTGGAGTTCTTCTTTAGGTTTATCATAAGCATGTACGAACGTACAGGTTTGCTGCACTGTATGTTGAATGGCAGGTTGTTCATGCTGCCTGTTTTAGGCAAGAGTATGTCTCTGAGAGTTTTCCTTAGCCATCCAGAACGAGCTCCTTAAGCATGACATGTAGATGTTTCCTTCTGAAAATGAAAACACAGAACATGGTTTGCTTTCTCTTTGATTAATCAATGGTTTTTTTGACAAATAACTAGTATACAAGCATGGGGGATTTGTGATTCTCAGGTAAATAGCATATCTAAAAATATCTCAATATTGTCCTATTTCTGTTTGCTGCAAGCAATGTACCTATTTTCAGTTTGCCACTTCACATAGAATGGAAAAATACTCCAGTGCACACACTGAAATGAGATTCTTCTTGAGGATGGTCATAACCTCAGTCATTTCATTTGATGAGTGGTTGGTACATTACAGTCAAGCTTTACAGTGAAACAAATGTCATCTTTGAAAGATGACTTAAGTTATGGCCCTCAGACTTTCAATGGCAATGTCCTCAGAAAAGCCTGTGCCTCTTTCTGACATTGGGCTTGAGCCTTCGAGTCCCTTGAACAGGTAGGAAGCTCACAAATAATGTTTCAGAAATGCTTCTACTGTGACTGCTAGATGATGCTTTTTGAATACCGCCATCACTCTGTAAGACTGCCTCCAAGACTCCTTGCTATGTCCATTCTGTATCCTGTGCTGCTTTGTTTCATGTAGGTATATAGCAAAGTCTATCAATAATATTAGCCGTTTGTGTTAACCGTTAGCATTGCATGGTGCATTTTTTCCTAAAATGTTGATAATGACTTTATGAAATGAAAAACTTTACTTGGGGTCATGACTGAATTTATATAAAAAGGAGGGAAAGTACAAGACCATTAGTCTCTAATGGTTGAGATTAATTTTTATGACAGGGAGCCAGATACATTCCAGATGTTTAATGCTTCAAATGTTACCTTGGTGTTCCATCTAGTATAATTTTTTTCTCAAATTTTATGATAAAGGCTCCTACTAATTTTTAATTGAGTCAGAAAATCACTAGTCTATTCTTAAATATATTAAATTCCCTATAATTAAAGACAAATTATATAGACAATATAAATATACATTTCCTGGGTTTTGCTGGTAAAATTTTAACACTAACTTTTTCCATGAGTGAATTTCAGAGAACTGGTATGTTGGACTTCGTTAACATCAGATAACACAGTCTTAAAAATAATCATGTATGCCTCTTGGTTCCTCTGTCTGAGATAGAGCTGGACCTACAGCTTTTTCCCCATGTTAAAAGCTGTTGTTGGACACAGTCCTAAAAATTTTGTCTGTCATCTCATGCATTCATGCATGTTGTAAATTTGACAGGAAATAAGAGCTGAAATAGTGTTGCTGGTCAGGTTGTTTGCATTTTTCTTTTTTTAAGGCTTATATTTTTGAAAATGGAAAATATGGATGTAAAATGATGGAAATTATTGTAGCTTTCCTATAAGTGCAGTAATTGTAACAAATTGATTAAAATCAAGAGGCCAAAAGAAAACAATAAAAATTGAGTGTGGGACAGATGTACAGCGAAACCCTTGTTACACCAAAGACCTACTACCACAGCACTTTTTTTGAGTTCAAACTAAATTGATCTATATTTTGATCAGTTCCTGTACCATTCCACTGAATTTTCTAAAACATCTTAGCTTAAGGTCTGTGTTTAAAAATTATTCAGATTTGAACTTAGACTCTAACCTAGGAGATTTCTGTTGTTATACGCTTTTTAAAGATGAATCTCTCAATAAGTCAAGTTTGGTTTGGAATCTAGTCAGGCTTAGTTCTGTTTTTTAGAAAGTTTTTATGGATATGTATAGCCTCATTAAAACATTGTTGTTAAAGTTACTTCAGTTTTCAAGTTTCGTAAGAAATTTGTCAAATGGTGTTATCAAGCAATTCAATGATCCCAACCACTAAAATAAGAACAAAAGGGAAATGAACAAAATACCAATTAAAAAAATCATAATGAATAGCTTTATATGGTGAGAATAATGTGATATTCCAAATAACTGGAATTTAAATTTAATGCAAAACTAGTCACATTGTCACTAGACAATGACTTATACATTTTGCATGAGAATTTAGAAATAATAATCATATCTTTTCATGTGGTCAAAAAAAAATGGCTAACCTGAGAAGTCAGTTCTGTGGTAGGATTACTTGTTAGCAGAGGAACTTTGTTTTACTTTGAAGCACTAAGTCAGGCCTGAAATTCCCCATCTACTTTTAAAGCTTCTTGTGTTTCATGGTGGCCATCAAAGCCCAGCTTGTTGGTCATGAGGGCAGAACAACAGAATAAATTTTCATGCACAAGCAGAATAGTCTTTGTAGTTAGTGAACATTTAACAAGTGCCATTTAAATGCCATTTTAAGAGGTGGACTCATTTTGTTTAGGATCAGAAGTAAACTATGCCTGTTCTCTCCACTTTGCAGATTACAGAGGAAAGAAAATGGTTATGGTCAACACAACACAGTGTTTATTTGAAAATCAATTTTGTCACCTTTTGATAACAAATGTTTTGCTTTCAAATGCTCATCCTTCGTGCAAATAGCTATCTAAAAGGTTTATGCTATATGCCTTGCTCGAATTTCCCATTATTTATCACAGTAACCTGAAAATCTGTATTTTCTTGTGGCCAAGACGTGGGCAGTGGAGAAACAGATGAGCAGCTGGATGAAAGTATGTGGAAGGAAGGAGGGTGCATGTGGATGCATGTGTCCTTCAGAACGGGTGGGAGTCCCCCGGTGTGCTGGGTTTCCAGGCCATTCAGTGGTGGCTCAGGTCCAGGAAGGCTGAGCCCGGGGTCTTGCATGAGGAAGGCTGCAGGTACAAAACGGGACAGGGGCAGAACAGGAGGTGGACGCATGCAGACTTTGCCGGGATCTTCCCACTGTCGTCCTGGCACCTGATCCTGTGATCAGTGCTGCGCTTCGGCAGTTTGGTCGGTGTCGATGGACTCATCTCTTTAAAATAATGTTTGATTTCACATCCAAGTGGTTTTTTAACACCAGTGTGAATACCCTTTGTGCCTCCAGCTGCGGCTCGCTCTCAGGCGTTACCTTTCCTGCAGGTCCCTCTGCGCTGCACTTGCCCTTACCCTGTATAATGGTGAGTTGAGGCATGTGTAAGCCAGCCATATTAGTCACTGCAACAAATAACTTGCAGGAATATTAAAACCAGCCTGAATATATGAGAATCCAACTGTATGGATTATTTTGCAATAGCAAGACTTCATGCTGCTCCCTCAGATGATGCTCTGAGAGACCACTGATGCACTGTGAGATCCCAAGGAAGATGCTTTATGCTCTAGCAGGCAATAAACTCAAGCCCATCATTTTTTTTTGTTTGTAACCTAGTCAAATATTAAAATTAAAGTTTAAGCAGAAAATTATTTGAATGTAATTTCTGTGAATGATAGGAGAATAGTCTGTGAAATAACTGAGGCTGAATAATTGCTTGCTTTTCAACTCAAAATGCATTATTTTTAATCTCTTCTATTTTAGTAATTGTAGGGCACAATACTCATGCTATGCCTATATTCAATTCTATTAAAAGTAAAAGAAGAAGGAAGAAAACATCCATTTTGTAAGGATTTAAAAATGGGTCCAATAACTTCTTTGCTGTCTCTTTGTTACTTCTCTTGCTCGAAGTAATGCTTGTGATATGAAAGCTTGTTTGGTTTTGTCCTAAGATTAAATACTTTATCTTAACATGTGCAGCTGGTAAATTGAGATCTGTACTTCTTCAGAGTGTTATGCCCAGCTTTGTGTGCTAAAATACAGGAGACTTAATTTCAATTGGTATCTGCTGATATGATTTCCACTGAAAGCAGGAATAGGTTTCTGCATATGTTTGGAGTGGAGCACAACCCAAAACCCATTTGATCTTAGGAACAGCAAACTCCGCTAGAACAGCCTTTTTCTTTTTACTGCTAACACTCCTTACTATAAACTAGGGAAAATTCATGGTCCATACCAAATTTTTACCTTGGGGGAAGCCAAGGCTAAAAAACTGCTCTAGCTGACCCTGCTTGGGAAGGGAGCTTAGACTGGCTGATCTCCAGTGGTCCCAGATGACCTCAAGGACGCTGCGATCTCTGTGCCCTCAGGATGCGGGTTTCTGAGATGTCGCCAAATGCCGTACACAGACAGCTCAAGCCTGGGTGAAACAGCTCTGCTTGCCTTCTGACTTGCTACCTCTTAGCACAGCAGCTCCTTGCATTAGGAACTGCTTTGTCACTGTGACATAAATGGAGCGGTTTCCTTGGTTCCTTTTCAGCAGATAAGGTCAGCTCTACAAATGGAAGACAGTGTCTCTTTTCAGAAGTCACTTCTTCATTAAAGTGGAAGTTGAGTAGGATATGCCGTAAGAAGAAGCGTTTTTAATAGGTCTTCACTTTTGTCCTTGTTAATGGTTATTGAGACCAAACGATGGTGATTTAAAGGTCAATGAAAACTGGCTTAAAGGACGCTATTGTCTAAATACTGGAAATTTTCCATGTTCCAATGAGCCAGGGCAGCACAAGTTGTTGAAGTAAATAGAAGGACAGTGATCTCACTTGTTTGAGTACTTCACAGTTTAACATTTGAAAGGTTTTTTTAAAAAAAACATCATTAGCATTGCAAGATTCCTAGTAGATACATGGTTGATGTTGTTTCTTGATGGTTCTTTACGCCATTAATATTAGCATAAAATAATACAAACATGATAGCTATTGAAGCAGAACAGTGGGTTATTTTTTGTCTTAAAAATGAATGGGTTTGGCTCTGGTAAACCATTCTCTCATTGACAATCTTCAAATAGTTTTATTTGTGTCTATTAGAGTGTAAGTAATTAAGTTATTGAGCAACTGTTGGAAGAATTTAAGTAGCTTCTGGAGCAAAACGGCTCTGGCTCTTAAAACACAGTATTTCTCAAAGTCTGCCTTTTCCTTTTCAAACACACACATCCCATTGAATTGCTGTTATGTGGTTAAGCAACAATACATAAAAGCTGATTGTCTAGATGAATGATACTTTAGTAATATGATTAAATCAACAAATTCATGTTTTAAAAAGTGAATATAAAGAAGATATGATTTGACCTACTCTGTTGCTGTATGAAAAGGATGTATCATTACAGTCTGAATATTTAGATCACAAAATGCTCTGCTGTTTGCTTTTGTAAGTAAAGGAGGTGAGACGCTAATTAAAAACCAGTGTTATCTAGATATACAATAATGAGTATTTTATATAATTGATGCAAAAATCCTGCAGTGACAAAGTCCATGAAGTGTTGCTTTTACTATGAAGTATTCTCAATTTTCACCTGAAATAGTTTGAGGTGCATGTTATGGTTTCAAAATGAAGTATAGCATAGCACAGATACTATATTTACTTTTGTTCTTGGATGTGCAGCATCTGGAGCACTGCAGCTTGCTGAGGCTCACACCAGAAAAATTATAATCTTAAGTAGCTACCTATCCCAGTTGTCGTAGTTTTTTTTTCTTTTCTTATTACTATAATCATCATTATTATTTATTTTGACATAATGTTTTAACATCTATACTAAAAGATCCCACAGCACCTGAATCTCTGTTGCTAGAGTTATGTGCCTTTTACTCCTCCAAACCCTAACCTTTCTTTTCTGAAACCTCATTCCCCTGAGGTCGTATTTTCAAATGCCAAGATGACAGGTGCTGTCTTTCAGGTTAGTTTCATTACTTTTCTGCTTTTAAGGCTAATTCACATTGTAGACTGTACTGTTCTGTAAGTGCCCTGAACTTACTTGTCTCTGCTATGTAGATGTTATTTTTAACTGCAGTAACTGTTAAAGCACTGCACTTACTAACAGGGATTGATAAGCAGCTTTGATGGTCTTGGGCACATGGAAGAGTGCTACACAGGCTGCCAACACTGGATAGAGTGCCACGAAACAGCATTTTGAGAAGGGAGGCTTGAAATAAGACTAAAGCTGGTTTGCTCCTATGGCTGAAGATTGACTGTTCAGAGCCCTCGACATTAGCATTTCCCATTTGCAGTGATTATGAACACTGTGTTTTTCTCTACTTTAATTATTTCCCTACACTCCTGTGCCAAACTGGGCTTTTGAGTCACTTTAAAAATTTATAATGAGGCTTGCATTACTCTTTTAAGTATAGCTAACCAGAGTTGGTAGATGTATTCTAGAAGACAGACGCTAGCCTGAAGTTACTTTCTTCTAAAAATAACTATTTATAATCAATCATTTAGGAAACCGTATGCTGAGTATGAAATAACACATAATATTCATAAACTTTTATGTCTTGTCTGGGTTAATATCTTATTCTCCATTGTCTTTCATATGCCTCTGGTACTCATCTGTTTTATGAACTTCATCTTACTTGTGTACAGCTCCAGGCTTTCAGAGGTGTTAACAGTATGTACTGTTCTCTTAATGCGCCTGTACTATTTCTGGTGTTGGTTTTTGATTTAATCTTTGTGTTGCTTCTTACAAACTTTCCTGTTTAAATATGGTTTGAGTATACAACACCTAGAAAATGTAAAGCCCATGTTTCTTTAATACTGATGAATTCAGGATGAAGGTCAGTAGCAGCTGCAATTTCAGCATCAACTATTTTATTTATTGAAAGATATACCTGTGCATTGTAAAGTAATGAAATTAACCCCTGTACAGAGGGAAAGGTAAAAAAAATAAATAAAACTGTGAACAGCTGCATTTCTTAGATCAGCTCATCAGTTGTATTTATTAGGCCTCGGAGGTCTTGAAATGAATGTTACTATGCAAAGGAACCTGGTAAGGTAAGATGTAATTAAAAGCTTGAATAAATTTTATACGATGGGAGACCATATTGAACAGTTACAATGGGAAGTGTTATTATTTCTTGGTGAAAAAAGAACAGAAAGTTCTTTGTGGGGAGGACATAGGTACTCTTAGTTTCTAGTACAATGTTTGTATTGTACCGCTTTTTATAATCTTAACGAAAATAGGAGGGAATTTCAACAGGGACTAGGGAAGTAGTTTACCACTTTCTTGCAAAGTGCCAGAGTTTGGGAAATCAGAAATAAACTGAGGCTGGTCCTTGAGATTAATTATGATTGTGATTATTATTAAGCTTGTTGATTTAGGCTGCCTGGGGAAGTGAAGTCACCTCTACTATAATTCTATGTACAGTTCATAATTCAAATAACAGTTTTGAACACATAGGGTTGTGAGAAAAGCTTGAACTTTTTTTCATTAAAAAATGTTTGGCAATTTCTGAGACGTGTTAGATTGCCTCCTGTTATTATAAGAGGAAAGAAAGGCTTATTCTGTTACTATGACACATTTTTCTAAACTGTTCCTTAATAGAAAATAGACAAGTACATTGCTGGTGGAACATTGCTTCCACGAAGCATAATAAACAAATACTCCATTTAATTCTGTTTACTTTGTTCTCATAGATCAAAGTTCTAATGAAACAGAGCCAAATTATGTGATGTAGCATGACTGCCACATAACTGGTAAAATCTGCTACAGTGTAGCGAGCTCAGTGACCCAAAATAGATCCACCCTTTGGTGAGTGGATCCCAACCATGGGCTTCCCCCTTGCTCTTCAGGGCTTGGGTCTTACTGGTGGTGTGACAAGAAGAAAGGAGCCATAGTTACTTCTTTGCATAATTATTCCTCCGCTGTAGTTTCGTACATCGTCTGGCTATCTGAAGTGGGTGTAAGTAGAAGTGATCCCTTTGGCTAGACTGGTACAAACCAGTGCTGAACTGAAGGCTAACTGGGGCCACAGTGACTGAAGATGAGCCCTTCTGTGTACGCGCTCAGACAAGTTCCACGTAGATCCGCATTGTGCCAGGTTCAAAATGAACATGTTAATTTGAAGACTAATCTGCTGCTGCAAGCTTCAAGTCAGTTTTAAGTCACAGTTTTGCTGATTGGCCTTTTAAGCCTCAGCAGGTCTTGATTTGTTGCCTCGCAAGAAAAGTCAGTATGTGTAACTGAGATGGCAGTTCAAATAGAAAGGACAATACTGTGTCATAAAACCTACACTTGGCTTTTACAGTGAGCTTGCCAACCTGGGCTGCTCTGAAAGTGTGTATGGGAGAATTTAAGCCTGCTTCCCTGTGAGATGCTTTTCATGTTAGGTATGTGAATATGTGCACACTGAAAACCAAGCAGCATATTTTTCCTCATCTTTTTTTTTTTTTTAAAAAAACCCCTTATCCTTAAGCATTTTTTTCTGCATCTTGCTTCTTTCTCCATGTGCTGAAATGCATTACTTGTCTATCTGCTGTAGCAGCCCCTCCTGAAGCGCTGTGTCAGACAGATGCCCATCACGTGGGCTGAATCTTGCTCTGCAGCTGGCAGAGCAGGGTGTGTGTCCCTGACATGACAGTACTTATTATTAACATTATACTCAAACGGATAATTCTGTCTGATTTCTGGACTGAAATACATAGATACTTTAATTCAATTTACATTGTGTAGCTTGCCCCTTTCTTGATTCTTCTCATGGTTGTGCTATGACAGCCAAAAAATAACTATGATGTCAGCCTGTGTCACCCTATCCCACTTGTAATAAACCTTCTGCAGTTGGTGCTTTTCCTTGACATAGCATGACCTCATGGAAAAGAAAAAAATACTTAGTGCTACCTTTTGGTGGTTGCTGGCAGGTAGGATTGCCAGCGAGTTCAGTCCCAGTAATGTAGGTTGAATATTTTTGTGGCTGATGCCGCTGCAAGCTGGGCTTCCTCTTGCAACCTGGTGTAGCTTCTTGCAGAGACGCCTTAAAGGAGAAAAGTGCTTTAATTAAGAAATGAAGGCTGGGGAAACGAGATCCAGAGAAAAGAAGAAAAGATTCTTATCTCTTATTCTGTGCCCTTAAATCTAGGGGTATCTTCTCAGTCAGGCCGATGTGTCCAGAAACATTTTACTAATCTACAGAAAGAATAGAGGGAAGAGGAGAAGGAGGGGAGTGCAATGCTTTCGACATGATTCTGTTTGCACTTCAGCCCCTATTTTCTATTGTTGTTTGAATGTGATCCTGCTTGGACAGATTTCTGAAATACGCTCTCAATACTTATTCAAAGGTCCTTACAAATGTTCTAAAAAAATTCCTTCTGGAGCAGCCACCCTGCCTTTATTTTCCTCTGCCGGGGAATTTATTCCATGGAGACCTCTCTCCCTAGCTTGCAAGTAAGAGGTCATTTAATGACACTGGGCTGGGCTCTGGCTCTTTAGAAAGTCAATACAAAATCTTGCTTCATTTAACACGAATCTATTAGGTCAGTGTAAATTGGAAGGCAGGGACAAGGAGAAAGAGGGGTGATGCTTCTACATAGCTTTCCTCCTGCACTCTTCTTTTCCTTTCACACACTCATCTCTCCCAATTGACTGTCTCCGAGGCTGGCAATTTTGATAAGCTGTATTTTATGACTTTACAGTTTATACAGCGCTTTATAAAATGACTCGCTCTACGATACATCAGAAAGGAAGCATCCGCATTTATTTTGCTTTGCTGCTTCATGGCGTTTCACTGTTAGGGCCATCTTTTTTTCAGGTAGCTGGCTCACAAATAGCAATGCTTGTGTGCTGTAAATACCACAACTTCTGAAAAGCGCTGTAAATATTAACCCTCCCACCCCCCAAGGACTGTCACTTCCACTGAGGTGGAGGAATTAGTCTGCTGACAGGCGTTACTTATTAAGAAACAACCGATAGACGTAATCATCCAGCTTTGTGCATTTGTTCTGAGCATGGGGAATGGATGCAGAAGGGGAATTAATGGGGAATGCCAGGATCAGAGAATTCCCAGTTCTAGGGGGAAATGCATAAAATGATATTTAAACAGTGAAAAATATCTAGCCAGAAATGACTGATTGTTTTTCTTCTTTATGCAATGCGTATATATTTTTCTTTTAGAACATGCCAGTTTTTATTTAATTAGCTACTTGAGGTTGTAGTTTCTGTTTCTGAATCATTAGCTTTAAGATTAAGAAATACTTTTGTTAATTGCCACATGTCTTACACTGCCTTTTGTCCAAAATAATAAACAATTGCAGTTGTATATTTTTGACATCAAAGAGGGGAAGAAGACACTTAAATATGAAATTAAATATGAAATTAAATATAAAAATATAGATCAGATGTTAGTTTATATATAGAAATATAAATAATCTAACATGTATGAAATATATAAACATGTTAAATTAAATATAATATTTGAACTCATTTTTGTTTCATGACTAATATACTTTTTAACACTGCAGGAAATTTTTTGCTTGACTTGCAATACTTGCAGTCATATCTGACAAGTGTGACCCACATGGGCATGTACCCAATTCTATGAATATGGAAATACTGTGGTAGACTTAGATTTAAATTATTTTTCAATACTCTTCTCTAATTTTTACTTTATAACTTTAATAACAGGCAGATGAAATGCTTTAGAATAATTCCAGAAGACAACTCTGTATACTTACTAATGCAAAATTTAATTACAAGAAAGCATCTTTGGCATGTACTTCTTCATTGATGTTTTTCTTCATGGTTTTTGAGAGACTGAATTTAGTGGGAGAATTTTTTTCCACTCTCTCACATGAGAAAAGTAGATAAGAAATGGAATTAAATTAAATCTGAGTGGACCTGGATGTATATCTGCATATCAGGTAAAATAAATGAAGAATAAAATGCTGAAGAGTAGGATAAGAGATTATATCAATTTTGCTTCTATAATAAATAAAAAATGAAATGTGAATTACACTTTTCTGTCATTTTGTTTTATGCTCTTCTGCATTGGTGGAATTAAAGGTCAATTTACAAACACTCTTCAAAGTAAAAATTCGGTATGCTCAGCACTGTGGGATGTGCTACATGCTTTCAAATCAAAGAGATTTTCATATAGAGAAGATAATTTTCCACTTTTGTAGGAGTCAAAGGGGCAATCTAATTAAATAGGAAGACTATTTTCTAAACACTTAACTGAAAGCTCTTGAATTATTTTATGTAATGATAACGTATGGCTTATTTCAGGTTTTGTTCATAGATTAAAACTTTGGCCTATTCTTGTCTGTAAACGGTAGGACTGCAGTGGCACTAGTGATCACTGTCATATGATGAACACTTTTTGTGGTCTGGGACAATTAACAAACACATTTGAACAGATCAAGTGCTCAGTGAGCCTTAAAAATCAGACTTAGTAATTTTCAGAAATGACTCTTACAGGTTCTCACTGCTCAGTGAAGCTTCACTGAGTTACATGTTCTCTGTCTTCTACTAAATGCAGACATTTAATTTACTCATTCATACAAAACTGTGCACTTATTATTGAACTGAATCTACGTATGTTGGAAACACATTTGCATAGAGTTAATTTATTATTCAATTGATTTATACTGCAGTATTTAATTGCCTGTTTATATGAAAAGTATTTTTTTATTTGCAGAGGTCTTTTTATTACTATCCATGACCGGGGACACATCGCTACAATGCTTAAATCCTGGCCAGAAAATATTATCAAGGTAAGTTCAGTTTTAGTTGCATAACAAAGTTGACACTTTTTTGCACCCAAGGTGACTTGGTTAAGATATTTTTATAAGCATTTTATCAAGTAGATTTCAGTGATTTCTTAGCTTATTTTTTAAATAGAAACAATGCTGTCACGGCCAAAGTTTTGGGGCTTTTAAACCATTACTTGTTTAGCTGTGGATATCCTTTACTGATTAATTGGTCAATTACATTGAATATTATGCATCAAAAAAATCCTGAACGGTTTTTCTGCATTTCAGGGAATCACAGAGTGATCACTGGAGATCATCTAGTCCATCCTTCTGCTCAAGCAAGGTCAACCAGGGCAGGTTACTCAGGGCTGTGTCCAGCCTGTGGGTTTTGAGTATCTCCAAGGGTAGAGACTCCACAAAATCTCTTGGCAACCTGTTCTGGTGTTTGGGTTAATAGTTCTCCACATATGGTACCTGATGAGCTGTCTCACAAAAAATATTAAATTTCCAACTAAAATTGCTTGTCACAGAGTATGACAAGGAAATTATTTTGTTGTCAGCTGCTTGCCATACTAAGCACTTCTGTCCTTTACTATGAAAAATATTCCTTTTTTGCACAGACAGTTTTGTGGGGTTTACAGAGTTACTGTATATGAAACACATACTTCCTCATATGTGTAAGTATGATGGAGTGTGTTATTTGCTCAAGGGAAGAAGAAATACATCTTTGAAGGGTAAGAACCAGGTGGTTGTAGACAGCCCTGTCAAAGGCCAGCAGGAGTGGCTGGCTCTGGTTCTGCTGAAAACAGCCATGACAAAACCCAGGAGTCCAGGGTTGTTCTTTTTTTTGTGGATAACTTCCTTTCCCTTCCTATTCTGTTTTCATACTGTTGACAGAAAAACGTAAGAGGGAACAATGCCAGTTCCCTTGTAATGTAATACTAAATACCTCTCTTGTGTGTTCTTAAAAGTTTTATAAGAAAGTCCCATTTACAGTGATGCAAGAGTCTAAAATAGTGTAACAAAACTACAGCGAAATACAGTAAACCAGTTCTGGACCTTTGTTGTACTATTGATTTGTTTGTACTTGTTAGAATTTTTACATGAAAATTAAAAAATGATGGTAAAGATAATGGAATACTTAGTACATACAAGCAAAGAAGTGATTTTTACAGTGCTTTTATTTCTTCCTCCAGGCTATTGTGGTGACAGATGGAGAACGTATTCTTGGTCTTGGAGACCTTGGCTGTTATGGAATGGGCATTCCAGTTGGTAAACTGGCACTTTATACGGCATGCGGAGGGGTAAAACCTCACGAGTGCCTACCAGTGATGTTGGATGTGGGAACAGATAATGAGGTAAATCCTTTTCTGAGGTGTAGTGAGTATTAGCTGTTTGAAGGGAACTATATAAAAGTTGAACTGTAAAAAGTTGTTTGTCTTTATGTTACTAGCTTTGATTATGTGCAAACTAAAAAGTCCCATGGAAAAAGTCTAATCCTAATACACAGTGTAGATATATTCGTCCTAATGCACAGCGTAGACTGTTTTGTAAGGCTCAAGTAATTAAGGATGCTGTTGTCTGTAAAAATGTGCTGCATACATCATACATGTTAAAAAGTAGTATGGGAAATTAGATCTCAAGAAAAGGGGGACGATAGAGTTAAAAATACAATTTAAGGCAGCATTCTTTCTCCGCTTCTGCTGCAGAATTCCTCTGCAGTGATTTCAGATGTGAATTCTGACTGTGCCCCTCATTTTGGTGAACAGCTTGAAGCTATAGCCTGATCTGTGCTGGGAATGCATGTCTACGTACTTCAGTTGACATTGACTTTAGCTATAGAAAGCACTGTAATGCTATGAGTTTTCCCAAAATGAGGTCCTAGCACTTCAAGTTAATGGACCTTACCCTCTTTAACTTGGCTTCCCATTTGCGTGAAGTGCAGAGATTTAAAGTTGTTGAAAATTGGCTTTGTTATTTCCAGGGCTCCCGGGATTTCTAGTTAATTACTTGGCCCCTGTTCTTCCTTCTTTTTCTTCTGAAAGAATACTTGAATAAGTGACTCTGAATGATGTCAAATTAAATATCACCAGCAGTATCATTATGCTTTAGCAGAAGTAAACAAATGTTATACTATAAATGATGCAAGTGTTAAACTTTATGCATGATAGATGTAACAGAGATTTATGTCTATTATAGCTAAATAAAGCATTCCTGTACCAGTAAACTTAGCTGGGACCTCTAGATTGTTGGGTTGGGTGTGTGCATCTTCAGCTTCATACACACACCTCCACCCCTGCCCCACTGGGATAATTTAGACAATACATCATGAAAGCATTACTAAACTGAGAAATAGCCTGCTACCATCTCTCTCTATCCCTCAAGAACCCCCTTCTGAAAGCAGACAGCCTTACTTACGAGGTGCATCTGAACACTCTAGCACATAGCCATATCGATTCGCATACAAGTCTCATTAGCTATAAAATGGTTTTATTCCTGCTTTGAGCAGCCAGGCCAGTTACCTAATCTATTATTCAATGTTTCTATATGGTTAATTGCATCCGCTACTTCTGATACTGCAGTAGGCTTTACATTTTGCTTTTATGCTTGAGTTTCATTGTAATTTTTAATTTTTCATAGCACATTATTTTCTTGGGAGATATCAAACATACATATATATACACACAAATAGAAAAACAAGCTTACCCATACCAGTTACTCAACTTTCATGTCACTGTTCTTGTGACTAAACAATGAGTTCAATGCGTATGAAAGAGTGGCAAACCTAAAGTATTACAAGATGCACAAAAATTTTGTGAGCTGAGATTTGCTGATGCTGTGAAATATTCACGTTCTGATTCGGAGGATGCCTTTTGTTGTTTCACTTTGGAATATGTCTTCTTATTTTAGGACCATACTATGAACTGCTTCAGTTTATTCCTACAGTGCAATTAGAGGCTGAGCCTGTTTTAGTACCCAGCCGACATGGTGGTTAGCAGCGCAGGACAGGGCTGCTTCTGTTGGGGTGCTTTTCTTTCCTGCCCAGGTGTGTATCAAGCTTGGACACGCACATGCTGCCCGACAGTCTAAAATCCCCAGCTAAATTTACTGGTACAAGAGACCTTAAACTAAGTTTGAACGAATGCCAGGTTGAGTAAAGAGTTATTTTTGTTGTTTTTTTTCAGTCCTGTAGCAGATGCAAGGAATCACATTAGCTTACGGATCAGTGTGGTTTATGCCCATCTAGGTTTTTGCAGGGCTGAGGAGAAGTCAGCCGCGTGAGAGAAATCAAGGCTGTGAATCATGGTTGGGTTATGGTCAACTCTGAAGGCAGCTCAATTGCTCTTTCAGGGTTGTGCTAGACTACACTTCAAGACATAGATGTTTAGTGGCTTTTTCCCCGTGGGGACTGGTTGATCAGATGTTTAAGCATTTATCCAACAGCTGTAACTGGGAATAAGACCTCTGAATTCTGCTGTTGGGTTATGAACAGGTGGGACTTTATTGCTCTACCCCTTGACTGAAGGAACTACGTGGGCCCGATAATATTCGCTAATGGGAGCTTGGGTGTAGTTCCCTGGCTACTTTAGTCAGTCAGGGATCCTGGGGCACCAGCTCCCTTAATTTCTTCCCTCTAACACCCTCCCTCTCCCCCAGCAGCGCATCCCTGTTCCCTCCCTAACGCTGGTGTTCGTGTAACTGGGTGGTTAGCCACTGCAGAGAACTGAAATGACCGAAAACCAATCACATTTTGCTGGCTAAGCTGGTTATATTAGGTCAAGCTGCTGTGGAATTGCACTGCAATTCCTTATCTTAAAATCTAAACCTCTTGGACAAATAATTGTATTTTTATGCTATATTTTCTTACTCTAGCCAGGATTTTCCATAATAAGACACAGTAGAAATCACTCTCATAACTTGAGCACGTATAAATAATAATTATGCTGAACATTTTTTTTGAAATGTGCAGATGTTTTCCATTTAGATTAGTTCCTTTTCCCTTTCTGTGGGGGCCTCAGTGCTTTAAAACAAGTTTTAAAATATGTATTTTTGGCAACTATAATGCAGTTGTGCACAACCTGTGAATTCTCCAGGAAGATTAAATCTTACTCTAAAGCAGATTGCAAAAAAAAACTTAACAAATTTTCATCCCATATTGTTTTGTTGTGTACAGGACACAAACCAGTAACTCTGAGGAGCAACTCACTCAATTTCTGATGATTATTAAAAGCCTTATTACTGTTAGCTTTAGCAGATGTATTTCTAGCTGGGCTATTATCTTGCTACTCATAAAACCAAGGAAAGAGAAGAGAGGCAAATAAAGCATTTTTAGACAATTGCCTAGATAATAAGCAAGAGAAATGGAAACTGCTTACTTACGACTAAAAATTGACCTAGTAGAAAGACTTGCGTGACCAAACTAGTAAATTACTCCATGTAATCAGTGTGGGACTGAGTGTCCAAAAGAAGTGGTGTTGACCACTGCCAAAAATAATATGCCTGTTTCATAAGTCATTGACAAATTGGAGGCAAGTAGTTGCTGATAAGACATTTTTATCCAAAACATTTAAAACATTATTTGGAGTATTAGTTATTTACTACAGACCATGACAACCTCACTAAAAGTTGTGCCTTATCCAGTAGCGATGTATTTTTCAGGTGTGAGGATGGTGCTTCTCAGGTGGGATTTCAATCCAAGTAAAACTTACTCAGGCACCAGTCTCAGTACTGATATGAAAGTATTGTTGGAAATGCTGAGGTGATGTGATCTCTGGCTTCTGGGCATTCATCTAATGTTATAGAGGTATATGTTAATCACTTTGGAATGCTTAAAGAAACAGATTGCAGAAGAAAAATGAATGGTTATCAAGGTACAAGCAACTACAACTTAATAGAGACCTCCTTGAAACATGTACTCAGCACTTTAAGTGGGATGGGTTAAGGATGATAGAAATAATCAAGCTGAATCAAGGGAAAACATTTAAACATTAAAATGTGAATGACGATGGTTTGCTACTTAAAACATGTTATTATACTTGCACAAAATAAACAATGTTGAGGCAAGCCTGTTGGTAAAAATCAGCCTGGCTTACAGGGATGTGAAAACTGGCAGGTAAAAAAAAAAACAGGCAGCAAAACCCAGTAATAGAAATCAAGTTAAAAAACTGGGTTTATAGGAAAAAAAAAAAAAGCAAAAGACACTAAAGAAAAGAAACTTAATCTATATTGATTAAGAACAGTATGAATGAGATTTTCTGTTGTTCCTAATGCTTTACCTTAGTGGTGGTACTTGTGGAAGTATTAGATTGTCAGTATAAATATGGTAGATATTTTTTGAATGTCAGTTTTATCTATCTTGGTGAGAGTCTTATTTTCCATTTTATTAATGGCAAATGAATATGTTAAACAAAAGCTTTAAAAATTTGTCAAGATCCTTAAATCAGAATGGCCAAATAATGCTTTGGACAGTTCTTTTAAAAAAAAAAAAAACTCCAGTAAAAGCTTTCTGGACCATGCTGAGCTGGGTGGGGAGGAAGTACTGGGGTATTTTAATTATAGCTAGGATGAATTGAGAAGTTCAGGAAGGTTGGATTAAAGTTAAGGCTCTTATTTAAAATACAATGGTCCTGGTTGCTGTAACCTTAGGTAAAGAATTGAGTAAAATCAGAAAATCTGACTAATCAAGAATTGACGGTAAAATAACTATTGCTGATTAGCATGGGCTTAGTAAAACCAAATTTAATCTAATGTTAAAGTGAGTTTACAGATTTTTGGTTGACTTTTATATTTTACCTTCAGAAACATATTTGAATTCATACTGTTCCTTTTAAGAAACTGGACCAATGAAAAAACAAAGCAGGTCTCCTGCGTTACTAGAGAAAATGTGATTTAAAACATGTATTTCTGTGAGGAATAAAAAAAAAGTTGTGGTTTTATGTTATTTCAGGGTTTTTTTCAGCTCTGCAATGTTTAATATGTTTATCAATGACTTGGAGGCAGTATTTTTAGTGTCCAAGGGTCATAGATGAGACATGGTTTAGTTAAAGTACTATTATCCAGCCAGAGCAGGAATGAAATCTAGGAAGATGGATGGCTTGTGTTATACAGAAGTCAAACCAGTGGTGAAAGGGTTTCTTCTGACCATAAAAGTCTTAATCTAATAACGGATGCTTAACAGAGGAATGAGAACTGTGTTTATCTGGTATCTTACAAGAGAAGCTCTGACAAGTTCAGGGCTGCCAGAGCAATCCTGGACTGATTGCATGTTTAAATTCAATACTGGCAATGACCAGTTCTGGGAGCTTTGGAAAGATTAATTGTGTGTTAGCATTTAAACGTAAACCATTTACCATAAATTTTAGTTTAGGTAGAAAACATTCAACTCTTTTAAATAGTACTTTTACACAACGCGGAAAAGCCGAGACAGCTGGTGTTGGAAGAACTTTTTACACAGGCATTTCCTAGCAGAAGTCACCTTGGTGCTCTGAGTGCCAGGACAGCGGCCACACGCCAGCCATCGGGATTGCTCCGGTGTCAGAAGTCACACCGCCGGCACCCGCGACGGCTTCAAAGAAGCTGGACACGCAAACCTTCTCTTGCTCTGGGTAGACATAGTTAAATAGCTGGCTGGTCATATATATGTGCCATTGATATGGGCGCATATATGTATCTGAGGTCATTCTTTATTTTTATAACTGTCAAATACAGACATGGAAGTACTGGACAGTGCATAAGAGGCAGAAACATGCGGGGCAGCTGCAAGGGCAGCTACTGCTCCTTTGTCTGCCACACTTCAGGGACTTGTGGGCTGCTATTTCGAGTTATTTCCTGCATGCTTGCTTCGGAATATTTTTTTCCTTAACTTACTACAAATATTTAAATGCAGGAATGTGGCAGTTCTCACAGTTGCCCTAAATAGGTCAATGAGCATGACTGGGCTGGCAGTTCTGTCTGTTTTGGAGGAATGACAGGCATCCGTGCTGGAGGACTGAATCCAGAAAAACTGAGGTGCAAATTCAAGCTCAGTTCTTCAACTTGTGCTAGTTAGCTTTCTGCATTTCCCAGAATTACTTCCAATTGTCATAAGAACCGGAACCAGCCTTCCAAGATTCAAGACCCGGGAATGTGTAAATGGAAACTGTAGAGAAAACAGAAACAAACCTGCTTTTATTACTCATATTCCAACCAACTGAAATAGAAGCCTGGACAGAAGGAAGATTAGTGTAGAGGAAAACTGCAATTTCATATCTTATCAATCTAAAGATATAAATGTATCAAACAAATCATGTAAATTGTGTACAGCTGTAGGGATTTCTAGATAAAAGACAGTCAAAATTGGCATTCTTATGTAGATGAGGGGCACTTTTACGCAGTTGTTTGTGTGTAGTAAATGTGTTATGGAATGGTAATGCTCTCTGAATTTAGAAAGGTCCTTTTGTCCTCCCCTTGAATGAATGTTGTTAGAACTAGAGACAGCATTTCGGTGATAGTTTTACTGTAAAACAGCAGTAGCATTTCCTGAACTCTATGAACAGAGATTGCTTCTGTCTATATAAAAAGGATCTGTTTTTGTATCTGGTCCATATATAGGAATCTCGTTTCTAGGTTATGTTCTCCAATGTGTTCCCTAGCAGTTTTGAGTATTTCTGAAATAGAAATGACACTATATGTGATCAAACCCGGAGGTTTCTAGATATACAGCTTTTCATTTAGCTATGTTAAAATGTCCCTGACCAAATTAACCTGGTTGACCAAGAGAGGCTTTTTCCCATGTTCCACAAAACAGGCCAGGGAAGGTGCTCAAAGGTAATGCTATGGCCCTATGGTGCTGAATTTCAGGCATGAAAATTTGTAAAACTATTGATGGAGTAAATCTGTGGTTTTTTTATCATTTGGCTACTGCCTGTCTATGCCATTCTGGTAGTAGATAATTGTACTTTCCTTAAGTTCTATTTTACAAATGGAATTCTTTTCCCCCTTAGATCTTGCCGCTAGAGCCTTCCCTAGTAGTACACTGCCAGCACTTGAACAAAGGAGAAAATACATGAATATTCCTTTTTCCTCCCCTCTCCCCGCTTCCAGTTGGCAAGAAAATATTGTGGTAGGAAATTACTTTTCCTAGAGTCAATGTCTTGAGTAATTTTTTCTTTTCTCCTTTCAGTGTTCGGAAGTACTGAAAAGTAAAGTAATTTCTGAACTACAGTTCTGTCTAGCCCATTGTGCAGAAGAAAAAACCCCACATTTTTTTAATTTGCAGGAATTGGTAGTCTCCTTTTAAATCTATTCAGTTATTTGGAGTGGACTGGATATGTGTTAGAGGAGGGAATGGGCAAGTACAATCTGTTTTTATAGATGCATCTTCCAAAACTGGGGGGGTTTAGTGTGTTTTAGAAGATTCCACCTCTAAAATAAATATGGCATTGCCCATCGCACCTAAACATGCTTTATTTAAACAACAGGGACACCTGAAACTATGCCAACATCCGTATTACGCTTGTGAACCTAAAGAATGAGCTGGGAAGGGATGGTACTTATGAGACCCACCATTTTCCCTCAGCGCAGGTGCCGTTGGGTGACATGCTTGAGGGGATCACAACTATCTGACAGCTGATGTTTTTCAGTGATTTTTTTGAGAGCTTTCCTTTTCTTGCTCTTTAATGTTCTCTTAGTGAATCGTTACAATATGTCTGGTAATACATGCACAACTTGAAAGTTCCAAAAATTATTTTGACTCAGTATTTTAATTCAAATGTGTCAAGAATTGGTAAGTGTAATAATAAATCTAGATTTAGCATTTGAATATGTTTCTGCCGTATGCTGCTGATTTGTTATTGACACATGTCAAACTCAGTCTTTTGATTAAGTTGTAGCTCACTTTTTCTTTCAAAAAATATTATTTTACATTAGTCTGTTCCACAAATTTGTAGCTTTCTATTTCTCAGGTAGTGAGTCTTGTAAGCTCGCCAGGTTGGATTGTCAGTAGAGCACATAGAAAGTAAAAAAAAAACAGATGAGGAAGAGTAGATGAAATCACAGGCTTTAGGCAACAGACAAGAAATTATATTAAATAAGCTTGCTCCAAGGGAAGCTTGAAATAAATTGAAAAGTAAAGGTTTATGTATGTGATCTTGTGTTGTATTGTATATTCAAAGCAATGGCTTGACAAGCCTAGTCTACTCTTAGAAGGAAATATTTGTCAAAATTGTTAAATTTTATCAGAATGAGAGGATAGTTTGCACAGGTTTTTATATGTGCTATTGAGCGTACAGTTATTTTAAAATGAGTGTAATACAGTGACAAAAAATATTTACTATTTATCATGAAGCATCTACTTTTTAATATAAAAGTTCAATTGCTGCCAAAAATGCTCCAGATTCTGGGTAATAGTTTTTATGTGGCACGTTCAGTGAAGGACGTAGTTATCATGCAGTCATGAAGTATACATACTGGAAAGGTAATTCATGAAAAACTGAAGGAAAATGCCTGTATTATATTTAAATATTCAAATGGAGTGGCATTTTTATTATTACAGAGGAGTTTTTCTTTTATTTTCATTATTTTTATGATTACATAGGAGTTTTAGCTAGATATTAGTGCTTTATCCATTGCACATTAGAAGCATATCGTTGGCGAATGCTAACATCTCTCAGGTCGTCTTTGGGCTTTTATACATATCATAATTTTTGTATTTTCTTCATGGGTATTTAAAATAAATGGCCTTTGTAAGCCATATGTTATCACTGCTGTTTTTGTCTCATTAATATTTTCATAGCTTGAGTAGTTTTCTGTTTGTTGTAGATATGAGGTGAGTACTTCATAGGATATGATAAACTTTATTTTATTTTTTCCTTAGAGTAATATGTCAAATATGTTCCCTCTGTTACAATGCACTACAGACTTGTGCCCAAACCTCCTGTACTCCAAGGATTCACATCTATGGGATGTTCTAGACCCACTGATAAATAGTGTGATAGACTGGTTTGGGGTTTTACTTTATGTATTTGGTGGGGGGGATTAGCACTTATCATAAAGCGGATTCCAACGCTTTGGTTTTCTCACGCCTCAGTATTTTTTCTCTGTGGATCAGGAGTTTCCACCTGATTGTGTTTCCTACGAAGCTTTGTGGCCCCCATATTGCTGAGCTGGTGAGGTAAACCCTGGGATGTGTGGACTGGCACGGAGCCTTAGCTATAGATGACTATAGTGAGCAAGTGGAGGCATGGGCATATTTAGCAACAATTACAGTTTTCCCACAGATTTTATTTGGAAAATTTAATATTTCAAAATACATGATTTGCTGTCAACTGAAGTAAGAAAAAAACCTAAACATGCAAATATCCATCAGAATTTCAGAATGTTGCCTCATTCCCAGTGAATAAATAGGGTTGTGTGACATTTTTGTTGACTATTGCAGAAGTTGGTGTTAGTTAATATTGAAATTCTTACCACGATGGTAGTGAGAGGTGTGGTTAAGTGAATACTTATCCAAGGTCACCTTCTGTAGCATGTTAGAATTCTTGTTCTGTGTTTTCTTGCATATACTGAGTTTTCTTCACTTTATTTCGACAACGCAGATGTAGAAGAAATAGTAATTTTTTTTATACGCTTTTCTGAATCTTGTGGAAAAAAATTAAACTTCAATTTTGATATATCAGATTATTTTATTCTAGTACAGACATTATCATGATTACAAATAATGAGTCAGAACAATAAGAGTCTCCAAAGGTGTCTCTAATCGGGCCTCAGTCAAACTCTAATACTTGGTCCCATTATACTGCATTGCACAAAGTTAGGTAGTATTTCTTGAGTAATTTGCTGTTTATAACGTGATGAGAGGAGGAATGAAGTAATACAGAATTCTGCTGTATTTATTTATTTTTATTTCAATAATCACAGTAAATGCTAGTTATTCCCATCCCAATCTAACCATAGGTGCATATTCAGACTTGGCATTTATTTATGTGGAAGTGTTTGTGCACACACAGATACGTCCATTACATCATACATAGAGTTAATGTATCTGGGCTGTTAGAAAATTCCATATTTTCACAGGGCTTGTCATCAACAGAAATGGTAAATGGTTACTGGATAGAGAGACCTTTATTGCACAGGATATTCCATATTTTGGAATACTGTGTTTTATTTGGAAACTACATTTCCTGTTTTAATCTTGTTAAATGTGTCAGTCTGCATCGTAGCTTCCATCTGAATTTTGTCTGTGCTTTTTTTTCTCCGTATGTTTCTTTACCTTCTCCAGATTTAATCTAAGAGCTATAATCAATTTTCACAGCCTCTCTTTTTTCCCAAATATATCCAACGTGCTGTCTGCAGGCATGCTCGCTGACAAGATGCATCAAGCAGTGCTCATGGAGAGTAACAGATAATAACTGCAAGGAAGCAAAAAAAAAAAAGAAAATTACATAAAAGCTTACAAGCCAAACAGTTGCTGTCTTTAGTCTTAGGAAAGGAAAATGGCTCATTGTTCACTGTTAGCTTTTCTCCTGGAGCTGGTAAGAGCTGAAATTCCTGCTGAGGTGGACCTCAGCTTTGAGTGAATGCCAAGGAAACCAATGTTAGCAGTTAACATTATCTGTTGGGTAGTCTTAAAAATACAGTTCAGTAACATTCAAAGACCTCTCGATCATGACTTTCTTGCAAGAAATCAGAAAGTAATTTGCTGATGGTGTGTTTTACACAATTATTTTAATTGGTTTTAATAGTGGAAGTCACTATATTTCAGAATTCACGTGTGCAATTAAAAGGCTAAGAATCAAATGTTTTTTTTTTTTTACTGAATACTCAAATAATACATTTCCCAATTTATATTTTCAAGTATATCCTCAAAACTGCCTATGGCTTTAGTCAAGAAGGTTTTCTACCCTCTAGGGCCTAAAACCCTTGCCTGAAGTGACTGCATCGTGTTGTTGAGGTGGGGTTCCAGGGAGGGAATCTTGAGAGTCTAAATTTACCTGAGATATTGAGGTTTCCAGTGTGTTTTAGTCTTTTAAAGACTGCCTTTTGAAGAATTTTTTAATTTTTCTTCTATTTTGTCCATAGTGTTCTGCAATTTATTTATTTTTTTTAATTCTTATTTCTTCTGTATATTCTGCCTTACTATGTATTTCCTTGGTTGTATTAAACCTTCGGTAGAAGACTGTGTATAGATGTCTGGTGCTTCTTAAGGGATGCATTCTACTAATCATGTATTAAGAGAGCTGAAATACAAAACGTTGCCTACCCCTTTTATGAAATAATTGTGTACAAATGGAAACAGCATTTCCCACCATATTTAGAGCTGTTAACTGTGTTGACTTATTCGCAAATGTCGAAGATCATTTGCTATTCTTTACCATGGTATTCTCAGGGGAATGTATTACATCACCTTCCTTGTTTTCATTTAGATGCTTTTCTCATATTTTCTTAGGCATAGCTCAGCAGCTATGAGTACCAGCAGTTTTACCAATAAAACTCAAATATAAATGGGCTTGACTTTTAAACATTAATTCTCTTTAAATATTTTTCTCAGTTTCATAGTATGTACAATATCAGCATTTTGTTTAATGCTGCATTCCCTTGTACTGGGCTTTGTTCTTTACTATAATAATAGAAAGACATTCTGTGTTTACCTTACTACTATTATAATGCTTGTCTCCTTTTGCCCTAATAGGGGGATGAAAAATATCTTGATCTACATTTCCTTTCAGTAGGAAAAATACTTACAATCCTTTTTAAATAAATAAAAAAACAACAGAGCAAAGCCCTTTTTTTTTTTTCACTGGGGGCTTACTGTTGTCATTGTACAATGGAAGGTTACTGCAATTGTTAAAACTCATCCAATTGTTCTAGTATAATTAAATTAGAGGAGAGTTTCAAGTTCATATTATATTTTTAATATGCATGTTGTATAAAATGATATATTAGTATATATTTCAGTGCCAGATTTACATCCATCATCATCCTATGTTGCCTCTGCTTAAAGTCCTCTTATACTTTCATAAAATACTAGAGATTAGTGTTTGCAATCTTGCAGCCATCCAGCCTTTCTACTGTGTACTAAACCCAAATCTAGACTTTTCTACTACACCCACATAGGCAGCAATGTTTTTGCCTGTTCTCTTTTATCTTTTCCATACTTAAGATTCAATGGAATGGACATTTATAAGCTTGTGTTTGAATTATTAGTCCTGAGAATGTGGGGACCCATCACCAGAGTAGGTAAGCTCAGAATGACTGAGAAACAGATGGAGAGCTTGAGAGTCATCTGAACCTGAGCTAATCATCCTAGGCTAATTTTATGAGGAGGAGCAGACGCTTCTTCTTATAGAGTAGCTGTCTCAAATTTGTCAGATGAATTGTATCTTAAAACTATCTTTTTTTGTCTCTTGACTATAAAAAGAACTTAGACTAGATATTGAAATACCCAATATAGGTTCTTAATTTAGATAACATGAATTCATACTCTGTTTGCACTTCACTTGCCTTTCTCTGCATCTGACATGTTGTTGCTGTGTGGCTCAGGAGGCTTCTAGAGAGACTAAAACTTGGTTTTGAACTTCTGTCAACCCCTTATTAGACAAACTCTTTGTACCTTTGAGAAATGCCGTTCTACTGCTTAATGTGTGAGAAGACCTCAGCAATTGTCTGTTACTTTTGACCCATTGTCATCCTTTAAACTTTGCCATTTTGGCTAGGAATACATGGTATCCTTTTGCTGAGACTGTTCATTTATTTTTATGAAATATGCTATTTAAGAATATTTCTTTTGTGGAACACTCTATTTCATTAGACCATGGAAAATTTGACAAAGCCAGGTGGTGCTTCACATTTTCACATTTACCAAACAGCATATCAGCAATGATTTTTAAGACCCAAGAAGTTGAAGAGGGGAGGGCTTTAGCAGAAAGTACCTAAATGGTGACACCAGATTTAAGTCTCAGTTTCAGCTGACATTACAAAGAAAGAGCTGTGTACTGATGTTACTGGCAATTCTGTCAGTCCATTTCATTTCTTCTTACTTCACTTTTCAGCACAAGGGGATCTATAAAAGAGGGGAGAAATTAATATCTGGAAATGCTTATTTTGGATTGCATGCATGAATCTCCATAGACCAAACTGACAGCAGACTTTATTTCAAGATACGTTAGACATTTCCAACTCTTCATACTCAGAAGACAGCAACAGATAGTGTTTGTTTTCGTTGGCTTCCATTCTTTCTGAAATAGTAACTGCTAGCTATCTGCCTCCTCAGGAATTTGACAGGCAATAGAGAAGACAAGAGAGGGAATGAGCCATAAATATAGCGATTATCACAAAAGGTGGAATAAGATGCATCATTTGTGCCTCTGTGGAAGTGGGCCTAGTGTCTGGGACAAAACCTGTCACCTGCTGACCTCTTACAAATGTTGGCCTTGCGCTAGCAGGTCTACTTTGTGCACAGAACTACTTTTCCCTTTTTTCTTCTGGTGCTAGGACAGATACGTAGGCAACAGCTGAGATGCCAGCACCGAAATAATATCACCAGACTTGTTTAATAATTGCCAGTCAGTCAAATGGACATTGTTCATGTGACTTGTTTATGTAGGAAGAATCCCAACCCATTTGGCTCTAGTAAAGAAAATGGCTGAGTGTCAGCACAGGAGACAGGGTTGTCAGGGTCAAAGATATTTTGATGAAGGACTATGTGGGAGTAGCTTATGGAAGTAAATGAAATAAATAGACATAAGTTTAATAGAACTCAGAAGAGGCCACAACAAGTGATGGAAATTTGTAGTTACATGTGAATGAAAAAGAAAGGATCAAAACAAAATATCAGAACTGTTAATATAGAAATGAGATGTACTGATAACATAGAACAAGATTTTCAGTTTTGTAAATAGTGTATCTGTTGATATGTTAAAATTCTGTTCAATTAACTATGTATGTGATGGATTCAAGATGCTTTGTGTGCTGTCAAAATGTGTGAGCTGATGAAATATTAGCAAAATTCTTTTTATTAATAGAATATTAAAGATAAATGAAAATGAGATCTTTAAGACTTTTTAAGTTTGTTATTTTTGTCGTATACCAGATGAAGGAAAATTATTAAGATGGCATTCTTCTCAGTATTATTACTTAATAGCAAAACTTTACTGATGTCATCTTCAAAGGAATGAGTCTTTGCTCTTCTCTGATTCACTTTGTTGTTGTTGGTTTGTCATTTGATTTTTTATTTTTTTGTCTGGTTTTGAAAGCTGGATGACTGCTTGCATTCAGACATTTCAGCTGCCTGTCCTAAACAAAATTTAGAAATGTAAGTGGATGAAAATAAAGGGAGTGATGTGTGTTTGTTGCTTTGCAAAAATGGTGTAGGAAAGTTTGATGTATTCAAAGTGTCTGAACCACCTCAAGCAGCTGTATCTTGTCATACTTTCTTGATTAAGCTGAATAAGATAATTTATTACAATAGCTACACTCCTGGTAACTTTGCAGGAAGAAAGAAAAGAAAAATATCTTCAACTTCTATAAAAAGTTTCACTGAGGCTAGACTTGTTTTTAGGGTACTATGTAGGCTACCGTGGGTACTGTTTTGGCCCTTCTTAAATATTACTGTTTGGCCACCTTCTGTGATTTATTATAAGCACTTAGTGCTGGACCCTCAAGTAGGGTCCAGCACGTCCTCCCTCATGTTTTTTGTGAGCAATAAACTTTGGAAGTTTGGTTGTGGCAATCTATGTCTATAGCTTGCATTTCCCATTATCCATCAGCTATTTTTCAAAATGTAGCATCGAGGGTATTGTTAAATGTTTCTTGATGCATGACAGGATGTACAGATTGAGATTTTAGCCATGTAGCTGCTGGTGTTCATGAAGAAGAAATGATAGTCGTTAACTGTATGGGGGCTGTTGAAGGTCGGTTGTGTAGAGAGTTTAATGATTTTCCTGGGATTCAGTAAAAGCTTTTATAGAAAGTAGATGTCAGGGGTTTTAGGAGATTTGTTAGGTGGTCTGAAAAATATATGAATAAAATACAAGAGACTTCTCAGATTTTTTTGCTTTCTGATTGTTATTTGTATGTTAAAATATTAATGATTATATGCAGCATAATCTGCTGAAGTCCTAAATGATGTTGGACTCTTCAGGACTATTGTTTTCTCAGTAGGCAAATTATTAAGTTTTTCAAGAAATGCCACTGG
Organism: Haliaeetus leucocephalus; assembly: GCF_000737465.1. Classification (NCBI taxonomy): domain Eukaryota; kingdom Metazoa; phylum Chordata; class Aves; order Accipitriformes; family Accipitridae; genus Haliaeetus; species Haliaeetus leucocephalus. The sequence continues at coordinate 3,547,647 of NW_010972631.1, forward strand.
CATGCAGACAACCATTTGTTTTCAGTTTTACTGTATAAAAGAGTTATGCATCCTAAAATTGTGTCTGATGAAATGCTGCTCTGAAACCATGGTTCTGAGTGTCTTCCAAGTTCCAACTCAAATTACAGGCATTTGTGGAATTGGCATCGTCCCTGTCCCTGCAGACAGATGTTAACATCAGGAGAGTTCTCTGAGACTGTTAATCATAATGCAGAGTATTTGTCTTGCTGTTTATTTTATTTTTCTTAAAATACACAATGAATTAGGCCTCTCTGATGTCCTTACTAACTCTGCTAGATACAGTTCTGGCAGCAGATCATATGATGCATGCTAGCGTGACTTAGTGCAGCAGTACCACCTTAGACATTGTGGTGATGCTCTTTTGTTACAAAATCATTTGTAACCTCCCGAGGAAGAGGCAGAAAGCAGTATTCAATGGGACTAATGTGCTATGTCTAAGGAAGAGAGAAAAATTTGTAGGGAGAGGAGCAGGCTGTTGTCTGAGCTGTGTTAGTGGGAAACTGCACTTTTCAGAGCTTGTCAGAATTGCCCAGAACAGAGTTTTCTCATGGCTGGCTGGGACTAGTGACTCCTTGTAAGAGCTTCCTCAGCCCAGGGCATCCTTCAGCCACTCTTGACTTTATCCTGTTACATGAGAGATGAGGGATTTTTGCTCTTATTTCATTTATAAAGCTCTTTCAAAACATAATTGTCAAGCTGAGGAACTGGGAGGGTTTTTTAGCTTATTAGCACAACCAGAAAATACACATAGAAATAATATCTGTAACTAATGTGCATTGAAATAATACCCATAACTATTTGTGTGCAATCACATATTTCTGTCTATGGAGAAAAAGACAGGTTATAGTCAGATGATGATGATGAGGAAGAAGAGTTAGAAAACCTCTGGTGAATTTTATTTAAATTTATCTAGGGTCCTTCAAACAATAAATAAGGATAAAATAAAAAATTCAGAGAAGTTTTGTGCTGGCTGTCCCTACAAAACTTTCAACCATCTGCTGGGAGATGTAAATTCAACATTTTTTAAGAGTTTTGCAGTAAAGAGCAAATGAATGATCATTTAAGTGTGTTACTGTAGATATGTTGCTTGTCTTCACTTTAGTGCTCAACCCTGGAATACAGCTGCCTCTGTATTCCACCCATGGTGACAGTGCCCTGTTCGTACACAGCATGCCATTATTTTCAGATTGGCACAAGTCACACAGAAAATAGATCTTTCTATACTTTTTCTTTTGTATAAATTAAGGAAAGTCCAAGATTAGAAATTGTTTCCCCTTCCTCCTGGTAATCAAGTGCCTTAATAATGACCTGCTTGGCATAGCTGCTATTTGGTGTAGAAGTTAAATGTAGATTTAAAAGAAGGACCTGATGCATCCATGTGGTGGTGGTACACAAGCATGGTACTAGGAAAAGAACTCTAGTGCTATAAAGATCAGCCTCACAAGGGCTTTATGATTTCAGTTTTGAAGCTAACTTTCAATTAACAGAAGATGTTGGCACAGTTGTACGTTTATGATTGAAAACCTCTTTAGTTTGTCATTTTCTAGTATGAAAAATTGACAGACTAACTTGCTGGCTTTGATGGCAGGGCTTTTTCCTTCAATTACAGTACTTTGATGAACAACATGTAATCTAGTCCTGAGGAAAACACCCGCTTTTCTCCTTATGAACAGAACATGGCTTGTGCTGCAGATTCAGTGATGGCAGTTCTATGATTTTTGCTTCTAATAGTTTTTAGAAGTTAAGCTGGTTGAAAAGCATCAGTGTAAGCTGTTTTACCTGAAAAAAGTTCCAACAGCATTTAAGTTTCAGGGAAAGACCATTATTTTTTGCTTTATCTGTTGGCTAGCAAAGATGTAGTCTGGGGTGTGCTTCACTGCTCAGCTGTATTCCCAGGTCCTTCCTAATAGGAAACTGCCATAAAGAACAAGGTGCGCAGAGCAGTTTTTGCTAGATTCTCCAATTAATTTTATTGCAAGAAATTTTTTTTACTAGCAGTGGAAACTTGCTGGAAAAGCTTTATCACTTTTGTGTGAATCTCTTATACTGTGAAAGGTGAGCAGGTGGAACAAAAGCCTAATTGCTCTGAAAAAGATATAATTCATCTGATGTCTGATGTATTATTGCCTTTTAAAAAAAAATAAAATTTAGTATTCAATATGAAGTGTGGCAAAATATACAGTTAGCATAGCTATGCTGTGTATTACTTGTAATTTTCAGAGCCAATCCAGAAGAGAAGTTTAGGTGTCCCTGTGAATCCCGGGTTGTTGGGAATGGAAAAGTCAATCTAGAAAGGAACTTCCTTAGGCATATGCATCATTGATGGGCACCTGGCTGTTAATGGTATTGTGAGTTTCAAGTGCTTGGACATCTTGAATTACACCTAAAAATCAAGAGATAAACTTTTGATTTCTAAAAAGTATTTTATAATTTCCAGTATTTTGGTGGTAAGCTAAGAGCGAGTCAGATGTACCTAACAGACTCAAACCAGAAGGCAACACTGCTACCCGCCCCTGCACCATCAACAGCCCTTGAGCTTTTCACCCATCACTTGATTCCACAAACTCGTGGACACAAACACCAATGCATTGCCTGACTCGAAGAGCGGACAGCACAACAGCCTCTTGAAAAATCAAGTGCATCTTGCCTCTTGCTGCAGCAACTTTTCCTCTTTGGATTTTGCACTTGGTGCTCCCTTGCTAACAACAGCTCACGTAGCTTGCGCTATTTTGTATATTTGATGTACGTTTGTAAACGTGACCCTTAAGGGGCTGAATGGTCTTTACCTTTGCGTGCTCATACAAGGGAACGAGTCTGAGTTCCTGGGAGAGCCCTCTGGTACCCGAGCCAAGGGAAGGAGGGATGCAGGCGGAGCGTGCCGTGCGAGAGGGCGGGAGGGATGGCGCCCGCTCGGCACGCAGCCCCTGCACACTGGGACCTTTATTTGGTGCCACATACGTGCACCGGAACCAACCCACAGAATGTCCTTGGCACAGCCTGGCTTTCTGCAGTGTCTTGCTTGGGGACAGGCTGTGGTAGTTTCATAGCGTGTTACGAGATTCCTTCATGAAGCATTCTTTCCAGCCATTAGAGCGATTTTTATTTTGTTGTTAAATTAAAGTTTGCTGGAGCTGGCAATTTTTCAGCTGGGTAAAGCTGTCTGCGTGCATGGGAAATAACTAGAATATAAGCAATGTGGTTGAGTGCACAGTCAAAGCTACGACTGGCAATTCCTCTTCAGGTTAAGAAATTAGTAAGTTTCCTGAGCAGAAGGCAAGCAAAGGATGTAAAGGTCATATTGACAGATAAACAACCTTATGAAAGTACAGAAAAGTTAGATGGGATAAGTCAAGCCTGTCTTTAAGGAGAAATAACTGAAAACGTCTAGTGTAGCTGTGCAAAACTGTAGGATCACTGCACACGTGTGGAAGAGAACATATTCTCTATATTTTTTTGCACAATCTTAAATTATTTTAAACAAAATTTGAAATATTGTAACTTCTTTTCTGTTACATTAGGATATTGCTTCATCGGAGTATTAATAAAGATTTATATTTTGAACTCTCAAAGATGTATAATGTTCCTCGCTATTAATTTTTTTCCACATAAACTGTTCCTTTCCAGCATTGTATTTAAGACTGATGTCAAAGGAACATTATGAATGTATTATCTTTTAAATTCTTGACTATCACAGGTCTAGAATTTTGTCTGGACAGACAACAGAATTTTCAGTGATGTTTTTAGGGATACAGATGGGAAAATGTTAATTAGAATACAACTGTAGTCTGCATGCACAATATCTTTGTCTCTCAGGTACTGGCAGCCACTTGGGTTTGGCAAGTCTAGCACAGTTGGGCTCAACTTTTTAAACTCATGTCCAATGTGTGGGGTTTTTCCTTCTTTATCTAGACCTAGAATGACCCATCGTGATACCCATTTTTTGGCCTCCTATTTTAGGATCTTTTGTGACATCCTGTCCTATGGGGGTCCTCTGGAGGAAGCTGAGGTGCAAAGAGAGGTGGTGCTCTGTAAGCCAGTACCTGTCTGTTGAGGATGCCCAGATACAGTGTTAGCTGAGACTCCCGAAGATGAGGTCTCCTTCTTCTGGGGCAAAACAGAGGATAAGGCCCCCTTTTTCTTGTGCAAGAGGCCCCTTGCAGTTTGCAAATATGTTGACAAAGGTCTAGTCTGTAGATAGGAGGGGCTATGATCTCTTCTTAGTAAGTATGTCATGGGGCCAGTGTAGTTCAAAGAAAACAAAATTTAAAAAAAATCTTTAGCTCTCTGATTATGAAACTTCTTTTTGCAAAGTATTCTACATCCTCAAACCTAATTAGCGTCAGTGTTACTTGCAGCATTCAGCACATCCGAAATTCAGTTAGCATTAGGAAGCACAGAATCTGTTACATGTTTTAAGGACATCTTCCTGTATTTCAGGATATTTCAAAATAAGCTTATTCAAAGAAAAAAAAGGCTTCCTAGTCTAACATAAATTGAAATCTTGTACATTCTTCCTAATGCCATAAAAAAAGCTTTGCAGCTGTAAGCAGTTCTTGCAGGACAGAAAATTGTGATTCAGCATGTTAGTGCTTACAACCCCAAAATCTAAATGAACGCAGATTGATTACTGGATAATTAGTATTGATAGAAGCTGAAGTTAAGTCCAAAACATTGACGTTGTTTCTGACTGGCTAACTCTTCTATTGGAAAAAGTTTCACATCAAGTGAAATTTCATTCTTGTGGAACCAAAGAAAAAAGTTTGAAATGTCCGACTTTCCTGGAGAACAGAAATTCCTCTGTGCTCACCAGCCCTTCCCCAACCTGTGAAAACAGAGACAAGAAGAAGTTTACAGAAAGAATTTATAGTGTATTAATATAAGAAAATATTAACACTTGAAAAAGCAGCAGCATTCCCTTGGTTTTCTTGGTAACTGTGTGCCCTGTTAGACCAATCATACTCTGAAATGTGTTTCATTTCTGGCACGTGGCATTTCTTTGTCCCAAAGCTTCCGATGTCCCATACAAATGTAGTTCTCCTTTAATTTTATAACTGTGGCTCTAATGCAAATCATTTCCCTCTGTAGAACTGGAGGGTTTTGACATTTTAATGGCATGGGGGGAGTTGCCGCTCTGAAGTGTTACCGTACACCAAACGCTTTCTAGATGGCACTGAGAAGTTCTGGATGCTTTGTGCTGCCATCTTTGTGAGTGGAAAGGCTCAGTGTCTTGCAGTTCTTCACCTCCAATTTTCCATGAAGCTGTTCATTAAAATGTATATCTGTTCCAAAGAAACGTCTCAGTGCCAAGTTTGAGGATAGATGACATTTCAACATGTTTGTTCTCGATGGATGAAATATATAAGTGTGCAATTTTCTGTTTCTTGCTGGTTTGGCTTTTGTAGCTAAATTAGAGCCAGGTGCACAGCTCAAGCCTTGCTTGAACTTTGATGGTTTGCTGATCTCTTTACTATAAGCGTGCACAAGTAAGATGGTATAAACGGCTTGCCTTTTTCTTAAAACCCCAAAGGTCATTACAGTTTTAATACACTCAGGTGGCATTCAAAGAACTCTTTGTTATTTTACACAGCTAATTCTAAGTAGATCTACGTGATATTTCCAGTACCAGAACCTCAATTAAGCCTTTTATTCTTGTAAAACCTTATTTCTGTTAAAGCTTGAATGTACCACATTGCTAAACCTGAATGTTTTAGAACTTTTTTTTTTTAGCCTTAGAGTAAGTGCGTCTAAAAATAAACTGGCATCAACTTTTTTCAGTATCATTTAATATGCATAACAAACCCACTAAGCTGAAAAAAGCAGAGTTATGTTTTGATGGAGATTCGATTTCCAAAAGAACAAAACAAAGTTTAAGCTTTGACAACAAGCTGGGGAACAAAAGAAACCCAAGTCATTGAGGAGAAGTACCTAATCATCATGTCAGCTTGACATACTCAATTGTAGGATGGAACTTTCTTTTCAGTAATCTGTTTTGAAAGCCATGAAATGGTCGATAACAAATGTTAATCTCTCAAGATGTGTGAACCCTCTAAAAAAAAAAAACCAACCACTGCAGACCTGGTTTGCATGGTGTTGACCTGAATAAGAGGGTAATGTGCTTAAGCAGCTTATTCATTCTTCAGTGCCCTTTGGAAAGGGAGCGGCTCCACAATGGTTTGCTACTCGGGGCTCAGACGTGACCACTGTTCTTTTCACTTGCTGAATGTTTCATTCTTTTGTCTGCACCCTGGCTTTCTTCATAAGTTGTTCCAAACAGGACTATAAAGGAACTTTTTGGGGCTATTTCTTGTCGAACTGTAACATTTGTGAAGCAGAATGCACTGAGCTGTAAAGGAATTTTGAACTCTGGGTATATAGCTGGCCAAGCTTTTCATCAGAGATGTGTCGCTGAATTAATTGTCTCTGCCTGTGAGACTTCCCAGGCTGGAATTAAACATATCCCAGAAACATTGTATTAATTGTTTTAAATATTCCACATTAAATTTCGGCATCAAAGATATGTGAATAAATTCATGTAGTGGTCTTCTAAATGGAGCTGTTTAGTGTTGGCTATAGATTTAAAAGTTTACAGACGTGAAAGATGCAAAAGTGGCAAAAGGACTATAGGAGCCTATGTTTCAAGGCAGACCTGTCGCTTGTTTAGCACTTTTTAAACAGTCTAACTGTGAATGCCTGTTTCTCTTGAACTTTCACAGAATCACTGCCCAGCTTAAGCTGGCTTCTTGAAGGAATCAGCATGACTCAGTCTGGACATGGACACATGTCTTCAGAATTTAAAAAATAAAGGGACCAAAGATTTTTTTTTTCTTTTCGTTTTGAGCATTGTTTTACAAAATGAGAAAACAGACATTGTTTAATAAAAAGCTTGTGGAAATATGTCAAAAGAGCAAATCAATTTAGGAAGAAGAGTTTCGGGAGTTGGAAACGGGATAAATTACTTACACTGAATTGGACCATGGAGCATGCGGTGTGCTTGCACAGGACACAGAGTAGCAGAAGCCTACTGGTATGGAAAGCTGCGGCAGTGGGATTTTAGAACTGGGATTCCTGTTTCTGAGTCCTACTGTGATGCTCCTGACAGAGGCTCCTGCTGCTTGGCAATTCTGCTTTCCAACCTTGCACGCTCGGTCTGGTGGGAAGCATGAGGCAACTCCCACGGGATTTGTCTTAAGATTTCACATTGCTAAACAGTTCATTTGCAATTCCTATGAATTTATCTCCCAGAAAAATAGAATTATCCTTGATTTGTCAGATTTTCCTGAGGTCATTTTAAATAACTAGGCAAGCTCAAAATGGAAATGAAAAAATAATTCCAGAAATAGTTCTTGACTACAAAATTGGAAATGATTATATAAAAAAAGACCATACAAAAGAGAAAATTGCTTTGGAAGGCACCTGACATCAAGCTCTTGCCAGTTTTTCCTGCAGTACCTGGAATAGGTACATAATTATGATTTTGATGTTGCTGCTAGAATACCTACAGTAATGTAAATACGCAGCTAAAATTATTCCAGCCAAAGAATATCCTACTTAAACATGAACGCTACATAGAATTGCTGAAAGGAACAAATAAAATGCTTACAATGTAATGACTTCACTTTCATTTACAAAGCAATTTTAATTCTGAGCTTTATTTGTTCTCCGATTCAAACAGTTGAACTAAAAACTTCTGAAGGTCTCTAAGTAGTGTATTAGAAATAGTTTGTTTTGAAATGGTGATGAATTTAGTAACAATTTTAGAAAAAAATCAGCTTTTAATCCTGCTGAATTTTGGTATTGATTTTTTAAGTGTTCTAATCTGATATCTTTAATTTTTTATGGAAGTAGGCAGAAAAGTGAGGGAGAGACAAACACCTCCATCTGTAGGTCTCCATCAGGATACTCCCAGGGGAGGCAGAATACCACCAAAGGTTTTAAGTTTCTTACTGATTCAAATCAGTCCCCAGCTGGGGCTTGTGACCCAAAGGATTTTTCAGTTGTACAACATAGCAAAGCTGTGAAGGGAATTTAGGCACTTCTCTAAAATACAGACATCAGATTTCTGATTCCTGGCCTGAAGCAATGCCGAGCAAGCTTTCTGGCCATGTTACTTCATGTTGTACGTTGAAGGCTGTCTTCTGGAAGGAGAGGTGGTCTGTGTTTTTCTTTACAATGTTTTCCTAATTGAAGCTACTGTACAAATTTCTGCAGCCGTGTTCGTTTTGCAAATTGTTTTTGGATGAAAAATGTTTAGTCAAGCTCCTGACTGATTCTACAAGCTGTTTGGGCATGCGTGGGAGGATTGCACACTAGATACAATGGAGAAATAAGTTTATTCATTTTCAGAGGCCTGTGAAAAAGAATAGCAAAGAGGGTTCCTGGGAGAGCCCACTAAAGTGTTGAGACTAGGGAATTGCTGTAGCTGGAGTGAATTGTCAAAAGTGATTGCAAAACACTTTGAACACATTTAGTAATTTGTAAGTTAAAATTTGGAAACACATCAGACCAAAACAAGACCTTCTAGTAGCTTGGAAGGAAAAGGTCAAAAGCTTGGTTATGTTTTGGCATATTGAATTTTAGAAAGCAGCACGTTTTCTGAGTATCAGCTCATCAACACAGTTGAAATGATGGACTCTGGGAGAGATTTGTGAAACGTGATTATAAAAGTAAAGAAAATGGCTTTTTTTAAATATCAAAGCACTGTCAGGATGTAAAGGAAAAAGAGAAAAGTACTAAGTAATGCTTTAAAAGATATTTTTGAAACCTGACTTCCCAGAATAAACTCTTACTTTTTCACTTGGAAACAATACCCCTCCTTTGAGACTAGGGTATCCCTTTTCCTTGATACAAAAGGGTGTTTCTTTAATCTCTTTGTTGCGTTTCTTCAGTCTTTATATAGAGGTGGATAAATGGATATGTACTTCGTATGCTTGAGTTAATCCTCAAACACTGTATTGTTGTCCCCTTCTTATTAACTTGGAGTGTACTAGTGTAACTTGCTCATGTAATAGTTCAAATGTATTTTTTTAACAGGCATTGCTGAAAGATCCTTTGTATATTGGGCTGAGACACAAGAGAATCAGAGGTCAAGCCTATGATGATCTTCTTGATGAATTCATGGAAGCTGTGACTTCAAGGTATGTGATACATTTGTGCTATTCATTGGCGAATTCCACTGTGAACTTCATCTTGGGAAAAATAAAGGTCAGTAGCTTATGAAAGGAAGACAGAGTTGTTAGGTTCCTGATCATTTTTATTTTTAGCATAGTATTGTATAAGTTTATAACTGCCTGGACTACTTGCCTTTAATATTGCAGTTTTATGAATTCACTGCATGAGTGGTAAAACTCATCTTGAGGTGAGTGAACTAGTTTTTCAAAATTTCTTTTCGAGATTTGGGTTGTTAAGTATTTGCCTAATAATTTTCTATGCCTAGTGCTGTGCCTACGTGATTTTCTCTGTCTCTGTGATTTCATATGTGAGATGTCAGCAGCCTGAAAGAATCTATCATACTTGGCAAACCCTGCCTCTGCCCCCACCAAAACCACGACAGGACTAAGCTTTCAATGTTTTGGTTTTATATGTCATGGTATGGACCTATACCAAGACAGCTCTTTTTCCTACTTCTTTTTTTCCTATACAGAAAGTACTTAAATTTATTATTAGAACAGGATGCATAAAATAGTTCTTCTCACCTGTCAAATAAGATGTTTGCTCATATTTTCCTTGTTTGTTAAAATATTTGGAGTTCTAGCCCTGCATTCAATGTGTATACCTAAAATAGCCCAAGTGCCAGGATCCTTAGCAGAATGTGTTATCTGCACCCCAAAGCTGGGGCTGAGCTGTGGGACCTGGAAATACTTTCTAGGTCCTCAGTCTTGGCTTGTGCCCGATGTGCGTTTTGAGTCCATGTTGGGACCTTACCTGGACGTGCACAACCTCTGGTTCCTGTGCAAAAGAAACTTGGGCAAGCAGGTAGTATTAATTTCCATGCATGAAGTGCATACTCCTTCATGTATTACTGTCGTGGTTTCAGCCCAGCCGGTAACAAAGGACCACGCGGCCGCTCGCTCACTCCTCCCGCCCCCCTCCGGTGGGATGGGGGGAAGACGGAGAAGAGAAAAAAAAACCAAACCTGGAACCTCGAGGGTTGAGATAAAGGCAGTTTACTGGAACAACACAAAGAAATTGCAACAACAACAACGGTACTAATGAAAAAGTATACAAAAAAGAGTGATGCACAGTGCAACTGCTCACCACCCGGGACCCGACGCTCTGCCACTTCCCCCACCGAAAAGAAGAGCCCACCCCCCAGCCCGCTCCCCATTTATATACTGAGCATGATGTCACATGGTATGGAATAGCTCCTTGGCCAGTTCAGGTCAGCTGCCCCGGCCATGCCCCCCACCTCCCAGGTTCCTGTAAAAAAATTAACTCTATCCCAGCTGAACCCAGGACAATTACTATACTCTTCCCCATCACGCCCAGTTGGCTGACGCTCCCTTGTTCATCATCATCTTGCTATGAAAGTTGCCGTTTGGCTTTACCCTGTAATGTGTTTGCTCTTCTTCTGAGTATTTCCTTTCAGATAAAATTGATGCATTTTCACCTTCCTAACACAAGGTTCAGAGCAGTAGAAATTGCTCTGTGGACCGCATTTTGAGAATCCCTAATTTAATGCATTCCCTAACTCATCCTTTCTTTAAAATGAACCACAGTTCTTCATACTGAAGGAAATCGTCAGAGTCAAGCAGAAGATTATCTCAATAGTGTTTGAAGGTCTGGTTGACATGCTCTTTTTACTTAAACATCTTTAAAACTCTATAATTTTGAGCAATTTTGAGCAATTTGTGTTTGCTTGACCTTCTGAAAGATCACTTTGTTTTCAGCTAAATCTGTCATGGTCTACAATGGTGTGTCATTTAGTTCATGTTTCAAGTGGAGCACTTACATGTTAAAATTCAAACTTTGCAAGGTTTACTTGTGAATTGTTTTGGCTGTAGTGTGATATCAGTATTGATTATAATACTCATTTACTAAGGTGAAGGGAAAAGTGATGTAGTTAAGTCAAAATCAAGTCCATTTGCTCAATAATTTTATATGTTCCTAAATTCAAATTTGTGTTTAGCGTGCTGCTGGCAGACTCAGCACTTGCAGCTGACTCTGGTGTGGTGGGCCTGACTGTTAGAGATGCAGGTCATGATTTGCTTTATTGTGTATGACTTTCCCTTGGCAGCCAATGTGGTGATCTAGGTAATTGTATACTTTGGTTAAATGCTAGCTATCTTTTCCTTGTGAAAGTTTCTCTTATGTTTTTCCTCTTTTCACTTTTCTTAGCCTTCTGCTGGCTGCTGCACAGTGGGAGTATTTGCTTCGCTAATCTTAGATGCATGTTTGTTTGGTCTGTTACATTTTAGGTTAGTCATATTTATTGTTAGTTATTGCTATGGTACTCCAGAAGAGGCTTTCTTATTTAGCGTTGTCTAATCAATTCTGAGAACGGGAGAAGTTCTGGGGAAATCTGTTGTTGTGTTTTCAGTACCATGGAGTATTCATCTCCAAGACATACATAACCATGAAGATTGTAAACCATGAGGCTGTCATGTATTTTTAATAAGCCAAATTTAAAGACAGGCTTTTAAGGTGATGACAAATATTTTCAAGTTGGAAAATTATGTTAAATACCTATTTTAGATCTTTTTTTTCACCCTCATAATTCTCCAGAGAGGCCAAATGCTAATAAAAGTGAGAGCCAGGTTTTAGCAGCACTGCCTGGGAACAGGCAGGAGTAGGCAGCTGTACAGGGCAGTGCACTTTGTACAGGCTTTTCATTGGCTTCCAGGGAATCTGCCTAGACATGCACAGCATCTTGATTGATTGTTAAATTTTGAAAATCTAAACTTTTATATGCTGATGTAGCATCATTTATAGTGTTTCATGTTGGAATGTCACTTTTATATAGTAAATGTCGTGATATGTAATAAAGAAAATGCTTTATAAGAAAGTGTGTCATATGAAGATATAGTTTCATTAACTACAATACTTTCCTCTTCTCAGTCTCCACTGCTATTTACCCCCAAAAAGTTCTTCTTATGAAACAAAATTATTTATGAAAGAGTCAGGATTTAAAAAAAACCCCACAACTTAAACCATCCATTACTAAAAGATTTTGGTACAGTATCCAGTGTGCTATCATGGCAGAATGAAACTAGTACAATGTGATTTTTCCCAGATGTGGGAAGGCAGAAGCATATGGAAACTATCTAGATTTCTGTTGACATAAATCCAGTGAACAGCTTTTATTTATTTACATATGTGTATACATTTATCTGTTTATTTATTTATTACCAGTGCCAGCAGCTGCCCTCTCTGAGGGCAGGTGCTATAATTTCTCTGGACATTACCAGGTGTTTCTTGCTTTTGTGTCAGTGTGGTAACTTAGGGGAACAGGAATATTCTAAATGGAAGGAATGTTTTGTAACATGAAAAAAAATGGACAGTTATCTTCATCACTGAAGAACGTAAATCAAACTGGAATTCAGAAACGTTTGTTTCTGCCCTATGGAGAAATGGGTCATAAAATGTTTTATACAGAGAAGTAAATTTTTCCAAATGACAAGTTGTTCTTAAATATCTATGTTTACAGAGGAAACTCTGAGAGGAGGGATTGCTAAACAAGACTTTGGTAGCAGGGATCAATCCACCAAGGCTTCCTGTGTAACCAGAGGAAATAACTCTGTTTTTTATTCCAGTTCCTATTTCTTCCCTACTTGCCTGCAGTGATGCAAAGAGAAATATATCAATGGCCAAGAGGTATTCATGTACAACAGTGAAAGGATTATGGAAATGCTTAAAGGGAAAATATGTAGAATGGAGATGGAACAAGAAATGAAGGGAGAGGAAAAAAGCACTTTTTAAATATCAGGACTTTGTCTGATGCAAAAAGTAGATTTAAAGAGTCTGGAATTTTTTTACTTATTTTGAAGGACACTTCATTTTCATGAATCCAGTAAAGATAACTCCACCTTGAACCCCTCCAAAAAATGCCACGGTAGGGAAAAGAAGCATCCTACCAGCTTGCTTTCTGCCGCAGACCATCCCCAATGGAAGGCACTGTACACTGGGCAGGGACAATAGTGATTTGCACCTCTGGTCTGTGAACAGATAGGAAACTTTTAGAAAATGGAATGAATCTGGTGTAATTCCTGTAGGTTATTTCCTTGTCCACCTACTGCAACCCCAAAGAGCTGGGCAGAATTATTATTCTGTTACAAGCTAAACCCTGTGGATCTGTGATGCATAAAAGCACCCTATATCACTGGAATTATCTTTCTGTGCATGTGTGATGGTGAGTTTTCAGTTTCACTTCAAGAAACAAGTAATAGTGGTGGACCCTTGAAAAGTAATATCATATGTCATTTGTTCTCTTCTGTAATCATATTTTAATTAAATCCTTCCCCACTCTTTTTATGTGCTGAGCTTTTGTCAAGTTTGTGAGCTATAAACCAAGCTGCTGACAATTGTAATTCAGTATGTTCTGTCCTAAATTACCATGATGTAGTCATTATTCCACATTTGCCTGATTACATTATTCACAGATGGTAGCAGGGTTTCATTTCACATCATGTGTTACTTTAAAACAGTGTTTTATGGTAAGCACAGTTTATCTAACTTTGAGAACAACTGTAAAAGTAATATATCCACAAAATAAAAATACACAAATTTTTTAATAGATGTTTTCCTTTAGTAGATTACATTAGAATATAATTAAATTTGTGAATAACTTAATTCAAACAGCCCTTACTTTTGGCAAGAGAATATACTGGCAAGAAGTGCACATGAAAGGTACTTATAGCTGTGCATCATTAAGGAAGTGGTTGGACCACACAATGGTTCTGGCAGTATGTTCAAGCACAGATTATGAGTAGAAGAACGTTGGTGCCTCTGTCCTCTTTTGCACTGTAGTGGTGCAAGACCAAGACTTATATCATGCCTATACGTTCCCATGTTCCAGTTAAAGTGGCTGTCAGAAAGTGTGCAGGAAGAAATACTGCTGCAACAACTCCCTCCTATGGCAGACTTGGTGAAGCTCTTTCTGTTTTAGAGATTTTGTCCCTCAGTGGGACTTAGGCCCTTTGAGGCAATTTTTCTAGTGTACGACTACCTGCTCCTTCCGCCGTTCAGTGAACATCACCTTCCCAGTGAAGATCACCGTGGACAGCGGGGTAGGAGAAAGGTGGGTCCTTAGGCAGAAGTCCATACGCTGCCTTGACTACAGTGACAATTGCTCTTGGAACCTACCCTCAGTTCCTTCCGGTGGTTACATCAAGGTTCATTTCCAGTCACTGGTGGGTTTGTGTTTTTCCTGAAACTGCTTGGTCCCAGGACTCAGACTTCCTTGCCCACCTAGGCTCCCAGGTGGACTTTGCTTTTATACTGACAGGGTAAAACCATTCAGGAGGATCCTTAGGTTGTTTGCCTGTTAAAAAAGGCCCTCAAACTCAAAAACGTTGTGGTTTTAAAACAGAGACTATTGTTCTGGATAGTGGAGAGTGTTGTGGAAGAGGAAAACTCTAACAGTTTGATAAGCAGGGTTTATTTTTTATCCCAGTTCAAACAGCTGTGATGGTTTGCCTGAGGAAAATCTTCAAATTTTGTGATTAACCATGACGATTTGTAACTATTATCACTTGCAACATTTAAGTTCTCAACAGATGATGCCACCTCTAGGAAGTTTGTTAAGGAACCCTGAACCCTTCCCCAGGCTGTGGTGCTTAGTGGGGTACCCTGCTTGAAATTGTCCTTGCCTGCCTATGTAGGGGAAAAAGAGAAGTAACTTAGCTGTAGTATGTTTTATGAGATGAGACGCTTGTGTGCACATTTGCTGCTCCTTCGGTTGCTGAATCCAGGGGACTCTGAAATGGAGGAAAGAAGACTGGGTAGAAGGCATCTACTTCTGTATGTTCCATTAGGTAAGGGGAAGCAGGTTAATTAATTCAACCCCAGTATGAATATCCTTATAAACAATACATCACAGAAAGGAGAACTCAGACAAGCAATCTTTCTTTTTGTTATTTGGTGCCTTGTACCCCTCTTCTTCCCTTTCCTGCTGCTTCTTTGGTGGTTAAATTATATCTGCTGGAAATGTTACAAATACATGCTTTACAAACTTTTCAGACGCAGTAAGTGGCATAAGGAAAAGTGAATCTGTCAGTGAAGCAAAATCATAGCAGGATAGACAGACCCTAACCACATCAAGTTTATTTGTAGAATGAGTCCTATTATTGTTTGTAATGCGAGACCTTAGAGAAATCCTTAGCAAAGATCAGCAGAGGAGCCTTGAAGAAATAAAACCTCATTCATCCCTTGAAGAAAACAAAAAGTAATTAAATCCTCAAACACAGTACTGAGGGGGAAGGCTATTGTTTTGTTTTTGTGGGACAAGATAAAGAGAGTGAGGGAATATTTTTAGTATGCCTCTTGTACCAAAACTGATTCTGGAGGTCAGAATTGGATGTATCCATGTTCTAATAATGCTCAGCTCTGTCCCAGACTTGCTGCAGTCATTCAAAACTCAACAAGTTAAGAACACACTGTTCTCGGGCTTTTCGTCTCCAAACTATTTTAAGAAGGGATTTTTCAAATGGAAAAGGCCTGGGTAATCTCAGTTACTTTCCTTTCTCTTTTATAGCTCCAGAAAATGGTGGGCAGGATTCTCAACAGAAGTTAGCTGGTGCAACTCTATTGTAAATGGAGTGAATGTTGATTTATTTGAATAATTTGTGCGAGTGTAATATTTTAGCAACATTTATATTGTTGTTACAGAAGTATAGTAGTTTTCCAGGCCATCAGAAGCAGCAGTTTCTTTTTTTTTTTTTTTTCCTTTGGAAACTCTAGTAAAATAAAATATCAAGTTTTTGGCTGCAGTTCACATCAGAATGTAATAAGATACTTGTCCCTCTTATCCCAGCTCCGTCTCTCTCCCTTTACAAGTCAAGAATTATTTCTACCTAGAATTCAACTCTCAGGAAGACTTTCATTCACTGTCAGTCTGGCTGATGGGATTGGGTACCTCGGTGCTTCATCCTTCCCTAGTCCTTTACCCCTACCAGACAGTGACACTGCTGTCCTTTGCTCAGAGTATCCCACCCGAACTCCATCTGCTCCCGCCTGAGATTCCTGGTCCGTGGCGATGGACCAGCCCGTGCCCGCGGGTGCCTCTGCTGCAGCTCGCGGGCTGGGGCTGCAGGATGCCAACAGCAGCGGGACTTTGGCAGCCTGAGATTTGCTGGTAAAATAAAGCCCTGCTGTGGGAGGGCAGAAGGCAGCAGATACTGCTGTGGCCAGAGTCAGTGGTACCCTCCTGGGCTGACCTAGATGTCCTACCCTGGCCAAAACCATCCTGCCCTGCGTGAGAGGGCCTGGACCAACTGAGGGTCATGGTCATCTCCCACCTAGGAAAGACTTAAACCTCTCCTTTCCCTGCACTCTCTGAACATGTGTACCACTTACAAGAAGTTGTTAACCTATGGCTGGTTGACCACCCTGGGTAGATGACATAGATCAAACAGTTGGTACTCTGAATTTCCTCATCTTCTGCTTGAGCACAACTTTTAGAGTTAAATCTGCTTGTCACTGTCACAGAATAAGTATCACAGGGTTAGGAAGGAAACTTTGATATTGCAGTCCTGCCCAGGCTCCTGAGACTGCAGATCTTTTTCTCCATTGTGCTTCATGATAGAAAAATATTTCAGGCAGTGCAGTTTCTGTAACGCAAAACTTTCATGTCAGGGTCTAGATCAGTTCTCCTTTTAAAGGAAATAGCATTTATCGGGTGAAATGTAAACTATAGAACACAAGATATTTAAGAGGATATAGGGGATATAGTTGCTGCAGACCCAGGGACTGGTGGGGCCGCTGTGGTTTAGTTAAGCCCAGCTGATGCCCTGCTCAGGGGCGCGCATGACTTGACCAGATCCAGAACGTCTAAGAGCTTCCCCATGAGTTTGGTGGGACCTAAATAACACCACCACCCAAGTGTCAGTTGTTGTCTGGAGCAATGCAATTGTGTAATGTATCATGAGAGTAACTCCCTTGTTTTATGTCTGCTACAGATTATAAACATTGTTGGTGCCCAGTTGCCTACAAGTAATAAGCCATTAGTAAATATCACTGTCATAACCTCTTCATCATTTGGATGTTACTAGTTTGTTTTGCCACTGGCTGATTTAGCAATAAAACAGAATTTTTATTTTCAGCTACTAACACATCACTTTATTAAATTATTTGACTGGACTAAGCTAAAAATGTACTATTTCATATACCTGACAGAATTTGGAACAAGTGTGTGAGTTATTAGAGGTGACTGGCAGATGAAATGCTTTAAGGAATAGCATCTTCAGTCTCTGTTCGTTTGGCACTAATTCTGAACAGAAGTGCTGGAAACCTGTAAATCAGCAGGCATAATTTTGAAAATATAATTTTTATATAATCTGGGCTATTACCTACTTTCTATTTTTTTTGTTTAGAACTTACACAGAGAATAGAAATACACATTCTTCTTATTTATTTTGAAATGATCCCTTATCACTTGCACCTGGTAAAGTAACAGGCCAACACAGGCTCTGCTAGAAAGACTGTCTTGCTTAGTTTGTTCCCAGTAGAGAATACGTGATACCTTCTCAGTTCCTTTGCCAATTTACTAAGTAAACCTGCATCTGTGCTGAGGAAATAAATATAATCATGACCTGCTGTTGACATTAATAGTGGACAACATCAGTGAGTGACCCTAAAAGATTCAGATGATACAAAAGGGAGGGAAAAAGGTATTGTAACACTGTAAATGTTTTGATAACAGTATGTCATCCAGTATTTTTTAAACCTTTTGACATGGGTTAGGGAGCTGTAACTGGAGACAAGGACTGTTTTTTACTAACACCTTGCGTCCCAGCTGTACTGAGCTGGGGGAGGGAGCAATGTCCTTGAGCGTGAGGGACATGTCCCCGAGGAACTTCATCCCGTGGTAGTGTCTGCATCAGGAGGCGACACTGAGGGGAACTTTTTCTGTCCCCATGACATGGGCATCCCTAACTCAGTAGAGGCATTTCCCTCACCCATTTTGTTCTGAGGCTCATGAAAACAGAAAATAGTATCGACATCTCATGTTTTTCATATAGTATGCTTTTAGATTTTGGATGCTCCTGTGGTGCTTGTGTATCACTTGTCTCTGATCACATATCCTAATGTCTAGTGTGTATATGCTCGTATCAAATACTTATTTCAGTTTAAGCTGCATTTGTTACCTTACCCATCATGGCTCACTGTTTGACATGTCAGATACTTGCAAGTTGTTGTGTAACTGTATTTTTATACTGTTTTTCACCATAGCTGTACCCTTTTTAAACAAAATCTAGCAAGAGAATAGATATGTTGCCATGGATCTTCAGTGGATGTCCTAGAATTGAAGTAAATTATTTTAGGTCTTTCAATACCTGAGTATCAAAAGTTTTTTTCTTGTAAGCATTGTCATCACTGTATTAAAAATCAATAATGACATTAGACAAACAACTGTACCCCCAGATCAGACAAACCAAAGTATTTCCAGAATTCAATTATCCATGCTCCTTAAGATTGTTGCGAGACAGAGCACTTGCTAGAATCAAGGGCTCATAAACAAGTTTTTGTACAGTCTTCCCAGGAAATTGCCATGGAAAGTTGAGTAGCTTCCCTGTCTGTCTTAGAATCTGCAGTAGTAAACTGTATGTCCTTACATAGCAATATAGCCTACTGAAGTGCGGACATATGGCACTTCTGAAAATTAGGATACTTCTTTTTTGGTGTTTAACTGTGGATTTAAACGCTGACTTGTAAAATGCAAGTATTTATCAGTATCCTGAGATTATGGCCATACTAGTCTTTCAGCTGTACAAACCTTGTGATATGAACTGTCTGCCAGGGATTTGGGACTAGGGTCCAAAAGCATGTCAGGACTGAATTCTGGAGTTGTATAAATTATCACTATCAGTAAGTATGATCCGTTTAAAAATAATACAGAGTACCTTAAATGAAGTGTCTTCTATGTCAAGAACATCCCACTTATAGACTTTTTCCATGTCTTTTCAGTATAATAAACATATCCAGTGTCTATTACTGCATTCTCCATCAGTCTGGCCTCTTTATAGTCCTTAAAGCTGTTGCAGAATAAAATATTTCCCCTTTTATATGTAGGAACTAGAGCATTGTATGACAAAACTGGATCATAGATGTCCTCTTGGGCACAATCCAGTTGCTTAAACATAGGGGTCCAGTGTCATACCCTATCTGGCCTCCAGTTGCTGGTCCAGGTACCTTAGTTATCCCACATGTCCTCAGTCATATCTGCCAGCTCTGTGCGGGTGCTGTGGATACCCTGCAGTGTCTCGGATGGCACTAGGTTCCTGCGTTTGAGCATCTATATCAAGCCTCAGTGTCTATCTGTATCTCTAGGTGCTTGAAGGCTTTGAAACACTGGCTCTGAGTGACCTTCCTAGTGTTGCACAGGAAGACTATAGCAAATAGAGGAGAACCCTAAATATCGCTTGGGGTAGCCTTCCACCTATACAGCTGTCCCTGACCAACTTCTTATGCGGGTATAGTTTTGGTAAAATTAGAGGTTGCATCCAGATTTTGCGCTTGACTTGTTTTGAATGCTTAGAACTGCCTCTCTCCTTCGAATCCTGCAGTCTCTTTATAGCAGTTTCATGCCAATAAGGCATATTGAGAGCTTGCTTAATTGAAGGAAACTAAAGACTGCTGCTTTTAATTGCAAGATTGTGCAATTGGTTTATTTTACTGATTCATTGTCTTTTTATTTAATCTAGACGTAAGGAGACAATATTTGGTATCTGCAGAATTTTTGACACTTTTTGGAAATTCCAGATACACATCTTATTTCTGCATTAGCAATCACTAGTGTTTATACACCACTGTAAAAAATATTAGCCTGGAAATGGCTGAAAAATGCAATACGACACTTCAGACCCACTACCATATGTAAGTGTAGTTAACTGACACTTCATTGACACCCACAGTGGTGCCAGTGCTAACAACATCTGAATGAATCATGTAATCTGTTTAGCTAATGTGTTTGTTTAATTACAAAATTACAAAAGTTCTTTGTGATTTTATAAGTGAGTTTATTTGAATAACTAGATTTCTGGAGTTCCAAGGGATGCTGATAGTGTCCCCAGAAGCAGATAATAGTTATCTGGTAGGATATCTTTATATAACTGGGGGTGTATATGAGAGAAAAAAGGAACACATTTTGAAAAATAGACTGGGGTTTCAGTGATTGAAAGATCTTTTTCTCCTAACCCCTTACTCTTTTAGATCATGCTAATAATTAGGGGGAAGAATTTCTACTGCTTTCCCTGCATTGGCTCTTGCAGAAGGAAATTCTTTACTGTTTTATCTCCAGCACAGTGTTACTTTGATATTTCTCCTTCTAAAAATGGGATTTAGCTTAGTACAAAACCAGAAAGTTATCTGTTTCAAACATTATACTTTGGAAACAGCAAGAGAAGTATCACTTAATTGGTTAACTTTATTTCAGAATTTGCTGGATTTTACCATCAAAGTTAATCATTCATCTACTTGCTGGTCTGTAGCAAGCCTAAATGGCTACTGGAAAGAGATTGCTGGCAGGATTTGCTGGAAATGAACAATGCAGATTTTAATAAAAATGGAGTTAAATACTGCTAGAAAAAGTTAGACTTTCTTTCTAGAATCATAGAAGGTACAATTTCTGCAAATACTTAGTTAAATGATACTATAAAATTCATTTTATTATAATTGCTTTGTGATTAATTCCTACTGCTAAAAGTAAATTCCTTTTTTTTTTTTTTTTTGGTTGCCCTTTTTTAAAGACCTTAATGGAACAGATATTTGGAATCATTGCTCTTGCTCAGGATAGAGCTCTGATCTAGAAGACATGCACAGGAGTTATTTTTCCGTTTACAGAACATATGAAAAGGAGCAAGCTTATTTGTGTCTGTTAGATAAACTGAAATGTTGTAATGATAGTTATTAATATCAGAAGAGTCTGCAAATCTGAAAGCATATTGAGAAAAATGCAGCAAAAAAATAGTACTCTTTTAATAAGCCATTAGGTGCCACATATAATTAAACTTACATTGTATTAATTTTAGGTGCTGTACAAGCTTTGAAAATATTTAACCAGCTTATTTTTTGCCTAGATGTTGTCTGGGTTTGTGGTTCCATACTTAAGGATAGAAAACACTTGTGGTGCAAGTCTCTGAAATACCACAATTCTCACAGTAATCTCGTATCTCACATACTTTAATGAACTATGAGAATCTTCAGATTTAGCAATAATATTTAAGTCCACTTGCTTACATATACTTTGGTCCTGCAGCATTAAAATTAATGGATTTTTTTTTTTTCCCACCTTCTTTCAGTAAAGGCAAAATAGAAAGCCTGCCTTGTTAGAGATTTTGCATTTGTCAGGCCTGGAGTCATCTGAAAACCTATGGGCTCCATTTCTGTGGCTGGGCATAATGGTCCAGACATTTAGAGATCTTTTTACAGTATCAATTTTTTATTAAAAAGGCTTTGATTAATCTTTTCTTCTGAAAATTGATAATGATCTGAGCATGTCTTTAACTCCTGGAATACTACATTTCTTCAGCTGTGAGACTGCAGGGATTCTACTGAATTTATACTGGAAAAAAAGCTAGTTAAATCATTGATCCTTTACATTTATACCAGCTGATTTAAGAATGTCATAACAGTTAATCAAGAAGTGCTCTATTAAATTTGTTAATGATTCTGATTTTGTATTAAAAAAAAGTAATTTTTCAGCTTAAGCCAGACAACACAGTTTTAGGATTTGTTTTCTTTTCTTTGCCAGAAAAGTATAGAAGCTGTAAATTATATATGGAAAATATTTTTAAAGAACAGTGTTTTCAGGATAAGAGAACTGAGTGCAGCTGGTTTTGTATATTTTCCAAATCAGATTTCAAAATGGGAACCAGCTGCTCATCTGTTGCTCTTAGCTAAAATGCCAGCATATGCTGGTTGTCGCATGATGGCCATTTTTGAAATAATATACATGAGGAATACTGGATATGATCTTGATGTCAGATTCAGTTGCAAATTATCCTCACCTGGTCGCAGCAGCATCTTCAAGTGCTGCAGGCCCCTATCCTGAAGACATTTGAGCGACTTGTTTGCAAAAACCCAAACTACAACTAATGGCATACAGCATCCACTGTGCATTTTCAACCTGAATTAATCAGGGACACCAGCATCTGAGCAGGCGGCTCCTGACTGTAAGAACGGGCACCACTTTGCTTTTGTCCCAGGCGCCTTCTCCTTTGGGCTCTACGGGCAGGTATGCTTTGGTGCTGGTCTTCAGCACAGGACGGAGAACTGAGATGCTCCGTGGCTTTGTTGTTGGTATTGTTAGTTCGTTGGGAGTATGGGGTACGTGGTTTTTTGAATAAGACCTGCCTTTTCAGCAGAGATGCTGACAAACAAGATCTAGACTGGACTGTTAATAGAAGTCAAATAGAGCGCTGCAGTGAACGGTGTGTTGTAAAGGCCTTTGATTTAGACTTGGGGCCAAGTTCGTTTGGTCTGAATGCAATTTTTTGTATTTAATAAGTATCACGGGTTTTGTAGGCCTAAATATTATTTCATATTTTTTCTTTAATATTAAACACAAACTTTAATAAACAGCGAAATTTTAAAAGGTAGATTTGACCAATAGCAAAATATGCTGTTGCATTTTTTACGTGTTTTATTTTTAAAAATATATTAAATATTATGGAGACACTAAATTTTGTACATGAAGAATAGCAACATTAAAGCATATATAAAAGAGATTTTCTTAGAATCATTTTGAGTTTGCCTAGGTCTCCAGAAAACCCTATTTTGGTTTTTATGTAGACTACCAAGAGACTTTTTTTTTTCCACAGGAAAGAAATTGCTATACTTTGTCTGAAATTATATTCAGCAATATTCCTGTTCCACTGACTTCGTAAAGAAAATCCTGTCATACTTTCCTCAGAGTCAATCCCCATACGCCCTCATTGAACTCAAAGCACCTTCTGCAAGTATTCATCATTTTCTTCCACAGGACGTGTCGTAGCCATCATTCTGCTTCTCTGGGCTTTTGTTGTATTACAAAATATCAGAATAGCAGAATTTGTCATTGCAGGTATTGGTATAAAAGCATGTTATAGAGAAAACTTGAGAGTAGAAGACAAGGAAATGTCTGCGTTTCCTAGGCCTCAAGTATCTGCACGATGTATTTTTTTTAGAATTAGGTGCTAAAACAGGTTTTTCTACTCTGTGTTTGGGGGCAGAAGGTCAGGTGGTTGAGAACAAGGAGTTAATATGCACTTAAGCAGTTGAAAAGGCTACTGGGGCTATAGCTTTTTCTCAGTTGAGGCTTGTTGCCAGCGGGTTTAGCTTAAGGAGCAGAGGCAATGTCAAATCACCACTTCACAGAACATGGGACAAAACAGATTCTTGACAAAGAACATTGTCTGTGCTCCAAAGAAAACCACTAAACTAGTTTCAGCTTCAGTAAGTACTGCCACACTGTACTATATAAAAGTTCTTGAACGTTATCTCATTTTTGTCACCTTGCCTTCTTTCTTTGTCAGAAATCCTACTGTGATTGAGGGAAAAAAAAAAAAAGAAGAGGGAAAATCCACCTAAGTTACTTTTTATGTCTGATAAACATAGTGGTATCACTCACGGGGCTGGGGGTTTTAAGTAATGTTCTGTGCCTTAGTATCTGAGTCATTGAAATGATTGGTTTGCATATAGGTGTTTTAGTGGGGTTTCAGGGATATAATTTAACTGCACTGATATAAACTAAGCAAGGTGATAATCAAACTTTGAAGAGACTTTTAAACAAATGCCCAGTTCTATAAGATAAAAATGAACGTTAATTAAACTGCCCAGCCTTTTTAGGTGTTTGCCATTGCATTTCTTCTCGTGGGTTATGGAAGTGACTTTAGCGCTGTTGAGTCATTCTAAGAGAAATGGCCAAGGCTAACTTTTGCTTCTTCACAATGAAAAAAGTGTTTTTTATAGAAGGCATCAAACTCTACTCCTCTGTCCAATTTTAGAAGTCAAATATGGATGTGTAACCCAAAGAAGCTGAGTCATCAGTGTGTGTACAAACACAAGTAGTAAATATCTCCTTTGGTTAAGAATGGCTGGAATGGAAAGCAATTCCATTTTTATTGTAATTATTTTCATTAAAAAAGAAAATGGTCTTAATTATAGGCAGTTCTTTGTAGTACAGTGTTACGAAAATAAAAGGGACTGACTTTTGGGAGAAGCAGGAAGCAGAAGACAAGTGCTGGCATGCTACCCACTTCTCAGTTATAAGGCAAGACAGTGCTATGAACTAATTTTGAAGTTTTGAGCAGTGCTAATGGTACCAAAATAGACCTGGCTTAGATTGCTTTTATCATTGTGAAATGTTATGCAGTTTATAGTAGTCATAAACTTAACTACCATCCGTACTAGGGACACTCTTCATTTATAGTGCCTGTCGCTTGGATTCAGATTGTGCCTGTAGTTGAAGACTTTGTTTAAATATCACATTTACAGGATTCTGTGTTCCTTCATTTATAATAAGCTTAATGTTTGGGTTTTCTTATTTAGTTATTAGGTAATTAAGTCCAGTGTTCTGCTGTTCAGAAGTGTCACTTTGAGACTCTTAACTCAGGCATGACTGTCACATCCTTAGAACGAGGATGTAATAGGAGACAGTCCTCTGCTGGGAAAAATCGGATTATTTTATTTTTGTATGCTTTGCTCTTCCGTGTGCTGTGCGAGAGGACCACCAGTGGGTTATACTTTTTTTGTGCTATTGAATGACAGCTGCGATTCCTGACTGTAGGGACCACTATGAGTGAGTGAACTACACCACCACTAAATGACTGCAACTTCTATCACAGCAATGCTGTGGATTAAGAATAGTGAAGGCATCCAAAAAAAAAAAAAAAGTAAATTGCCAGATTTTGTGGATTCAAGCATTCCTGATTGAGCAGCTGATGGCAGAATGACCAATTGCATATTTTTTCCCCTAATATGGCATAGACCTTACTTAGGTTTGGAATGTCATGGCACAATTATTTGTGGTCTGCTTGAATTTTTCCTTCCCCGGGGGGGCAGAAGCTGTTAAAGACAACAACCTTATCTGGTGTGATGAGGTTGGATGTTCTTTGCTTAACACAACAGTGTCCTACCTCACCAGTAAATGAGAAAATGAACCCCCATGCTGTCTGCAGCAGACCATCTACTGCAGCTGGTTAGCACAAAATAATGTGCAGCTTTGCAGTCCGAGCAGTGCCTGAGCTTTAAATCAGTGTGGAAATCAGACCTAAGGGTTCTGAAAAGCTTGCTTGCATGTAATAAGTCTGCAACTTTTCATTGACTCACTCATTCCACATTTTTTGTCTGTTTATAGTTCTGTTTTTGCTTACCCCCTATAGCTGCCTTCTACCAGTGGTATTTCATCCTGCTGCCTTTTCTTCCTGATTGACTTTTGTAAGTTCCGGCTCTGCTTCCTCCTTTATTGCCCACTTCTCTCTGGAGAGGTTTGTTCAATCCTGATCCTACATGTGTTCTTACCCATTTTTGTTCTTACCTATAATTATCTCTAATCCTTCTATGTCACACCTGTTGCCTCCTTCATATCCTTCTGGATTGTTGATTCATGATTCTGAGTCTGAGGTTTTCCGAAAGTATTGGGTTTGTTATTCAATTACTTCATTTTATGATCTCCTAACTTCTGCTGTCTCTTTCTGGCTGTGGTATGTCCCACAGCCTTGGTTCCTTGGCTGGCTCTGTCATAGCACAGATCCCACCCTTCCCAGTCTCTTAATAAGGGATAAACAGATAAAAAGCAACAACTACTGCTTTTGAGCTTCTTTATTACTTCCTTGCTATCACTGTCCACAATAAAAATAAGAAAGGAAAGTCATAACGTAACTAAATTGTGTTCATTCTTTTTCAAACTAATTTGCTTGTATGTTCAGTCTCAGAAGGGCACAGGATGGTTTCTTTTCTTTGGACCTGTAGCCCTTGAAGGCAGAGATTCTGTCTTCTGCCACCGTCCAGCATGGTGGGGCATCAGTTTCTTTTGTCAGCCTCAAGAGTATAAATATTTAAATAGCTTTTATAACTGTTTTTATAGATCACTGAAGTATCTCAAATTTTGTTTTTTAAGCTTTGTCCCAAATGGGATGTCAGTGAAGTATTTAGTAACCTTGCTAAGTACTAAGGATTCAGCAAGATATTATCTTTATAGTCTTTTTTTGGAGTGATTAATACATTGTATGTAAGAAAGAGGAGACAGAGTTTCTTTCCACAAACATCTGTTTATGATTTAAACTCTGCAAAATATCCCCCAAAAGATTGTGTGAATACTGACTTAGGACTTTTGCCACGTATCCTACTGTCCCAAGGACTGCTCCTACACTACTGTTAATTTTGCTGGTACCATTCCAAATCTCTCATACTTAGTTTTAAAATATTTGTAGTCACATACCCTACTATTAAATAAAAAGTAAAAACCTGGGGAGCATTTATATGGTTGATATATAATATTACTTGAACATTGATTCTTCAACATAAAATTATGGTCAAAAGCATATAGTCATTATCAGTCAGTTGTGCTGTAAATACACATGAATGTATTTGAGAAACTCAGGTTTGCTCCACATGCCTTTTTTCTTCTTTTTGTATGTGTTGCTGCTCCTTTCCAGTGACAGATCTCGCCTGTTTTCCATGACACAACCATCTGGTCTTAATGTCTGGGACACAGCCCCCTTTTTCACAGCTTGCTAGGTCCCTCCCAGTTAGGTCTGCTCTGGTCAAGTAATGACATGCAGAGCTAATGTGTTTAAAAGGATCCAGCTAAACATTAAATTCTGTGCAGCCTTACTCCTGCACTAAGATGCTTCTTTCTCTTTCCTAGCTGTCCCTTGGACCAAAGAGAAACACATTATGTCAGTGTTTAAGAGGCTTTTGGGCAATGCCCTTAATAATATCCCTTCACTTTTGGTCAGCCCTGAGGTGGTCATTTGGACTAGATGATTGTTGTAGGTCCCTTCCAACTGGAACTATTCTATTCTCTGTGAGCTTTGCCTTTGTTGAGAGAAGTACATATTTTTCACTTTGTATGGTGCAATATGGTGGGAAGTTGTTGTTGTTAATGTAAACATGGGTTCCATAGTTTGTTTGTAGTGTTGCAATTTGAAAAATTGTTGTTTCCTCAGACATCAGGTGTGGTCCAGATAGTCCTGGTTAGGGTATAGCCTGTCCTTCTAGGGGAACAAGTTGTCTGTCTCTTGGCACAAAGATAAGGCTGTCCCCTGCAGCAACACTTGCTGGATCAATGCTCAGATTTGTATCAAGCAAACACCGCAAGAATATCAGGAAGAAGATGAGATTCCAGCATCTAAAAACCACTCTGATCTATTAAGAAGTTCTTTAAAGTACTTTAAACTGCAAAAACGGCAGTAGAGGTTTTGTTGGAGTAGAGAGGAAAGCTGAGAGCTAATGAGGACACAGTGTCATTCTTCCTCACAGAAAGGAGATTCCTTTGCAGCTCAGGTCATGGCATTATTGCTCATGACTTCAGAAGTCTTCTAGAATTTTTGCTGGAGATTCGAGCCAAGCTTTGAAAAAGTTTAGCTGTTGAGTGCTACATTTAAGAGTCCAACTCTGGGCACGTTTGGCTAGTGCGTGCCAGCTTTCTTGATGCTTCTAGCCTCTGTTGGTGCTTGAAGGGTAAGAAACAACATCTGGAAGTTGACAAATGGACTTCCAGAGCTGCTGTTTGTAGGGTTTCTCTGTGTGGGGATTGTTAGTCTTTATACTATTCAATAGCTCGTGTTTGCTAGCTATTATACACTAGTTTCGAGTGCGTAAGCTGAGTTCTGTCTGCTGTGTTTGAATGGTGTAACTGTTTTCACAGCACTATCCACAGTCCCAACCAGGAATCTCAGGGAAGAATCCCTAGGGACAGTCTCTTCTCGCTCTTCTGAGTTGTTATCCCAGAAATGATACAGTATTTATGAATTTGCAAAATCTTAATGTGCCTTTTTTTTTTTCCCTAAATAGCTCAAACAAAGGGAAAGAAACTGAAAATATTTTGGACACATCTGTACATTAAATATTTGGAGATGGCTGGGGACTTGATTATTTAGCTGAATTTTGTCAAGATTTGAAGCACTAGCTGTCTACATTGAATGCCAGGAAATGTAGACATTTTAAAAGATACATGTGTGTATATATGTTTAAATTTATAAAACAATAATAATTCCAGAAGTATAAAATTGGCTGTAGTCCTAGTTTTTCAGTTAAAAATAATAGTACTGGAGATATTGAGTGGAATCTCATGGCATTAAAACTGTTTTACCAGATCATTGCTAGATGCTTTTCTTATTTAGTAGACTTTAAACATTTCCAAGAGCTCATTATTCCCATCTCTAGGGAAGAGACGTTGCAGACAACTACAGTTATTGTACATCTTTCCTGGCCTTCTTGAGGGAAGTGGGGGGAGGGAAGCAGTGTAATGGATATGTGTTTCCTGAACAAAAATCCATCCCAGTGTCAAAGTCTTTTGAGCATTTGGATGAGAAACTGAACAAATTCAGCAAAAAAAACCCCTGATTACAGTAGCTAATGGCTTGGTCTGGATGATCTAGCTTCCTAAATCACATAGGGGAGAGCTGTAGAATGAGGGAGTCTTTCTTCTGCTAGCATTGTCGAAGTGTGAGAAGTTTACAGAACTAATCTCAGTTCACCATCTGATCCTAATTTTCAACTGAGTTCAGTTTATCATTGCCTGTCAGAGCCCTGAGACAAATGAAAACAAAAAGAAATTGGCTGGGTTTCTGTGTAAGAGGAAATTTTCCTGAATTCTGGAGGAGTTTCCTCCAGAATCTGTAAGGAGGATGTTCAATAGTGGTGTGATCCCCTACTGACAGCAGTCTCCATGTTCGGTTGTCATCCTTTCATTAAGTGGTTAGGGTCAGATGGCAGCTTCCTCAAAGCTTGTGAAAAATACATTTTGCAATTTATAATTTTCATTAATATAAATCACATAGATTGTAATTTTTGATGATTATTACAGCTCACAACAATAAATTATGAAAATACAGGGTACTTTAATAGTAGGATAGACAGTCTGATATTCCCAACCATTTCCTCCTATGTAAGCTTCTCTTTTAATCTATTAAATGGAACATTGCAATTGTAAGCAAAGAGGCAGTTTCAGTGTAACACTTATTCTTTCTTGTGCTGTTCTTATTTTTTAGTCAGCCTCTTCTTTCATAGCTTCTTGAAGTAGAAGAAATGGTCTCTTCATTACCTTTTGCATTGCTTGAGCACATGATTGAATCTGATACGTGGTTCTAAAACAGGTTTGTTTTGTTTATTGGCAATGAGTAGAAACATTTGCTATTTACTTTCTATTTACTTTTTTATTTTAATGTACAGATGATCCTGCCAGTATGAACAAATGTCATGATGTCACTGTGACCCTTTGTATAAGTTTAGCTATTAAAGCCTACCAGCAAATAAAAATATTAATCAAACCAAGCTTTAGCTCTGTCTTTAACTCACAAAGATATGGAATTTGGAGACTTAGGGACCACGAAGAAATATAGATGCCAAGCTCTAACTTATCTCATGTAAGAAAAAAAAAGATCAGTAATTTTTCATTAAGGGGGCTCAGATGAGCTTTTTTGATAGTACATGACAGTTTACATAAGAGGAACAGCATCTGATAGCATAATTCTGATTATGTTCAGTATGTTATGGATCATATGCATCCACTGAACTGCAACCAGCAAATGACAGATGGATTTTGGGGGCCACCTCAGATGCCACAGTGAATGTTTAACATGCACATTTAGATATCTGTCTGATACTGTACAAGTTGGAAGGATTATTTATTTAATCTATGAACTTGCATTACTTCATAAGACATCTTCCCTTGTAAACATTTCTTCCCAGAATGGTAATATGTGTATATGTGTATTTGCTTCTGCATGACTGGAAGAAAAATGATTGTAGCATCTTCTGTCTACTTGCTCCCTGCATTTCTGCAAAAATAAGTATTTTGAGAGTTATCCAGTGTTACGGCTGAAGATGGAGTAAGGTGAGCAGGTTTACTCATCTACAGGCACCCATTAGAGTGTTGGGTCACACAGTGCTTTTGTGGGTGTTCTGTGCTTGCTGTCATCCCAACATGTAATGGCTTGATAGCCTTTAAAAAGATCATGTGTATTAGGTGAGTGACAGGGAAAATAGCTTATAGACAGGTAGTTGAAAGAAATATGTAAAGTTATTATAGAATAAGCATAATTAACCATTGGTTACATTTTTAGACTATGTAATCTAATACCATGAAGACATTATCAGACCTCTTTCAGAAAACTCACAGTCATAGGAAGTACACAGACAATTCAGATGTTCTGCTGTATGCTGCATAATAATAATTGTTGCCATACTAAGGAAGCTCAAGGTGAGCTTGTTTATTCTGAAGAAGGCACTAAGGAAAGAGAAAAATACTTTTACTTTGATTTTTGTTATTATGGGTTTGATTACATGGTGTAGACATTGCACAGGGGTAGAATACTTTGCCATATTTTTCCCATATACACATATTTTTTCTGCAAAACCGATGAAATAACTTTTCCTTACTCCAGAACTTAAGTTTCTGGCTGGCTTGAGGTGACAGTATGATTCACCTATGCAAGCAAAATTCTTTGTTTTCTTCTGTGATTTAAGATCTGCATTTGGGGATGCAAGATGTCCTTAGGAGTCTGAAGAATCCAACTCTATAGTTTTGTGAAAGAGTAACCATAAAGAAGAGTAAGTTGTATTAACTAGCATTCTTAAACTGCTCCAATATGACCAATCTCAGTAGGTGCTATGCTGTTCTGCATATAACGCACTCAAATAATGAGTACTCAAGTAGGCCAAGTAATTCTAACTATGGATGTGAACATTTTAATACTGACCAGGACAACAAAGAACAGAAGTCAGATTGTTAGCTAGTGAAAAGGAATATTAACTAATCTTAAAAGGCAAATGGATATCTGATCAATAAATCATGAACAGGGGACTTAAACTTACTGAAGTAACCGAGATGTATTTTTTTAAGCAATATATCCTGAACATACCTATTAAAACAATCCAGTTCTCTAAAGTCATTGGAATACATATGGGTTAATAACTTTGAATGATTAGTCATAGAATTTACCAGTAATTACAAGTAACAGAAAGGTTTTTGCTTCAAAGGAATTAGTATAAATTTCTTTCCTTTGTGATTCTCCCCAGTCCTTCCAAAAAGGTGTGGCCTGGGTCTAGTTTCAGAAATAGTATGCATCTTCAATGGTGATTGAATCCAGTAAGAATTCTGGCAGCTCATCTGTGAAAAACCAATTTACCAAGTCTGCTAAACTATATATAAAGCTTTTTTGTTGGATTAATATTCAGAAATCCAAGGAATAAGTGAGTTATATGCAAAAAGGCAAATAATATAGATAGAAATAGAATTTAGAAAGAACATAAAAAGTATTCTTTTTAACTATTTGCTACATCCTACTTTCTCAGTACACCAAAGTTGGTATCTGAGCCAGTCAATTTGAAGTGCACATATATTCTGCAAAGTCTCTATGCTACAGTCATATCCAAGTATTCTAGTGTAGATGTATCATTAGTTTCTAAACAGCCTGAAATAAATCAGAGAAAAACTGCATCTCATTAGTGTGCTGCCTCTATAATCTAAAATAACATGTTAAACAGCAATTTTTTACTTCTTTCTGTGCCAGAAATTAGGAGACCATTTGGTACACATCTGAGGTTCCCTGAGGAAGGTCTAAATAATACTGTGAAAAGGATAGATAGCAGTGGGCTTAGCAGAGGATTACAAACAGTTCTGAGAAGTGTGCAGCCACTTCCTTTTCTCACCTAGTCCCCAATTATAAGAGCTATAATTTTATACATTACTCTTCTGAGATCACTGATATAATCCTCAGGATTTTGAATATTTGAGGAGACTAGGAGGAGGAGCCATCTAAAACTTCTAACCACCTGTTTAAAATGTTAAAATAGGGTTAGAACACTTCTGGGACCTTAATTTAGTCTCCAATTAACCTTTTTTCCAGGCATTGTTAATAAATATTTGAATATAAATTTACCAGTGAGACAGTTCGGACTGAAAAGTTTGAACCTGCTTCAAAGACAATTTTTAAGAAAGCTAAATTCATGATGATAAAGCGCAACCATAGCCACTAGCACAGGCTGCAATAATATGTCCAGTGTAGGTCAGCTGAAAGCATTGCCAGTTTTTCAATGTAAAATACAATGTTCATACTTTCCCTTTCTCTCTAGGGATTTCAGAAAGCTCCTGTTTCTGCAATGAAAGCAAGAGCGGCTATTATTTCTTTATGATGACTTCTGGAAAAAACATTACTCTTCTAAATATACCATTCTATTGAGCTTGAGTATTCCACTTCTATGGCAAAGTTTATAAACATTCCTCCAATTTTTCCCAAGTATAAATCCAATTAGGGGTGATTTTGAAGTTAATACGTGAAGTCTTGACTTCATTTAAATATTAATAGTGGTGGCAACTTTTGTAGTATGACAGAGCTGTGAAAAGGGGTTTTGTTAGTCTTTGAAGGTTTACTCTTTGTGTGGAGCTTTGAACATTATGACATACATAAACCATATTAGTAAAGTTGTAGAAAAATGAGTTTAATTGGTAGTAATAAAATGTGAGTTTCCCTTAAATTCTGGCTAATATTTTCAAAACAATTACTTGGTACTTCAGAAAAGTGTTCTCTCAGTTTTCTTTCCTTTCTTACCTTTAGACACGTAATACTGGACAAAGTTTTGTTTGAAAATTTCTGATATACTTCTGACCTAATTTTCTGTGGTCATTGGTCTAAGGATGTTGTTGGGTTTTTTTTTCCCTGTGAACTCTTCCTTTTCTGGTCCAGAATAATGATATGAAATCAGAGAGCAACCAAGCAGTTGCAACCCAGTTTTGTAATGTCGGTGTGGTTGGTCAGAATGCCACGTGTGCTAAGGAAGATGCGAAATGCTCTATATTTGAGTGGGAAGTGCTCCAGTTTTAGGCCAACTGTCACAAGTCTAGGAGAACTTTTCTTAAAGGCAACTATGTAAAGCCTGTGGAGCCCTTCTGAACTTTTATTAATTTCATCTTTCTTCTGAAAGATAATGATTTGCTTTAGCTTGCTGGTGCCAACTGCTGCAGGTTAAATGTATATTTATTAACTTGGTTTGCTGTTTCACTTGCAGAGCTGATTGAAAAAGCTTTTTATTAATACAGATTGGTAATCTTCTGGCATGACCCGAAAGTGCCTGGTGTATTTATCTTTAGAGAAGCTCTGATCCTCTTACAATAAGGCATGGTATAGAAGCAATAATCTAGATTCTCACCATTTTATATAACTGCTCAGGGAAGGGCAGAAAGAAGGAAGGATGCTGTCTGAGGAACAGCAGGTCACCATTCCCAGGAACTAAAGAGTTTGGCTGAACACATACTTATATTTGTTTTTATAATATTTTCTGGTTTGGGTTATCTTCTATGTGGTGTGCGCTGGTAGCGTTACCTATTTTTAGTGCTCTTTAATTTCAGTTGAATAGCATTGAGCTGGAAAATTAAATTGCACTAGCAATGCTACTCAAACAGAACCCACCCAGCTTCTGCGAGGGAAGTAACAGTGCTCTCCATCTCACTAGGATGTGTAAGATGAATCCGATGTCTTTCCTTGGGCTTAGTTCTTCTCTATGCTTGTCTTTTATTAGAAAAGATTTCAAAACCTGTATAGTCTTGCATAATCTCCCTCGTGGATTACAGTAACTTCTGGCTTTTGTGATACACACCTGGTTACCTTCCAGGAGGTCCAAATGCTGCTGCCAAACTCTTCTTCCTCTCCTGTGCTTTGTTCACACTTCCTCTTTAGATAATGTCCTCATTGGCTGCGCATTGCTTTACTACACCAAAATAGTTTTTGTTCTTTCATGGTTCTGCACAGCTTTATTGCTACCTCTATCTCATCTCTGCTTCAGTTACACAGCTCTGCTACCCACCACATTGTTGTTTATTTTTTTTTTTCTTAAGAGGAATTTTTTTTTTTACCTTTAATGTGGAATGCCTTCCCCTGTTACATCTGCAACACAACTTTTTTTGGCTTCCTTCATATTGCTGTTCAAAATCTACCTTTTGTAAGTCCTTTCAACCATCCTGTAGGGCACTGAGTGTGCTGACATAATTGAATGTTTGGAATCGTGTATTATTTAAGCATTCTTCTAGCCATGTTCAGTGTACTGCAAGTTTATAAAGCCAGAAAACATTTTTGTAAACTAATTCAACCTTCTCCATAACATGGGGCATTTGGTTAGTCAATTGTTTTTGATATTTAATTCTTAAATTACAGACATCAGAATAGTCAAGAATATTATAGCACTGGTTATACTGTACCAAATATAAAGGTGAGGTTACTCCGTCCATATTTGATAATCCCTTATCTTTACAGCTCTTATTTGCATTAATCTTTTTGGCTGTGATATTTGCTGAGCAACAGTATATGTCCATTACCTATAGCTTTCTTTGAAATATACCTTTCCAGAATAGAGTTCTTCACTTTTGGTCCTTGCTTTATAAATTTACATTTGGCCACATGGAAATAAATATATTTCTGTCTTTGCCCAGCTTACAGGATAGCACCCTGTTTCATAATTTATGATAACTTCAATCTTTGTATCATGTGTAAACTTTATTAGTAATGATTTTATTTTTTTCCCAAGTTATTATTATAAAATATTAAATAACATTGTCCCTGAATTCCTACAGGGCTCATCAGAGGGGTAAATGCTGCTTTCTCTTCTTATTCCTCCCCATCTCCTTTCATTTAGTTGCCCCTGGACCTGTCTTGATATGATATTTAGATTGTATGTAATGGATAGCAGAGATTTAGTCATATAGTTTAATTGTCTGAATGATCTTAAGAATGCAAATAGAGTGGAATGGAAAAAAGATCAAATGCTTAAGATGTATTGCAGAAAAACATCCTAGAGCTCATGTAGATGGTGTTCTTGGAAAAGAGTCAAAAGAGAAGTTGGAAGTTGGATGCCCTTTGGGCCTGTATCTGACACAAGATTTAGACTACAGAAGAGTTGTGGACGACTGATCTAGTGTTTTCTGGAGTAATGACATCTCTAAAGACAGTGAGATTGACTTCAGGCAATTGTAAATGTCAAGGTTATTTCTTCATAGGTAAAAAAATCTCTGACCAGGATGGTGGCAGAAACTGAATCATCACAGCATGATTATGAAGAATTTTAAAATCACACAGGATAAGTTCAGATCTTGTCCAGGCAGACTTCTTTGTCTAATGCAGTGCTGGGCATAAAACCCATAAACCATCTTGATACCAATGTAGCAGAAGTTCTGTGCTCCTTTGAGTCAGTGGAACTGAAGAGTTGCCTGGAATAGGTCGTCTTCCCATCCTCTTTAGGATCAGAAAACCTGTAAGGTTCAGTGCACTCAAGGACATACAACTTACTGATTTTCCTAGGAAGCCTTGAATCCAATGTTTCTGGGCTCTAGTCTTTGACGCTGCTGACCTGCATACTGGGGAAGCTGGTAAACCACAGACACAGAGATTGCCAGGTTCTTGAAATTTGGTCCTTCAGCATCTCCTGTAAGCATGATGACTAGAAGCTGAGGTTGCTCCTCCTTGTAAGGCTCTGAGAGGGTATTCTGTTAAGGAGGCATCCTGTAGACTGACTTTGGAAGGAAAGTGTGTTGCAAGAAACCAGGCTGCCATATTTCTGTCGGGAATACAGAAGTCCATACAACCACAACTAGCATCTGAAGGTACTGCTGGTTTTCTCTCCCTGTGTATGGTTGCAAGGGCATTTATTCCACAGTGCCTAAGACTATGATATACACCCCAGGCATAAGATGCAATTCTGTCCCAGTGTGCTTAAGATGAGATGTGACACTTCCTTTCAACTCCTGTCCATCTTCTCCTACTGAAATGTCACTTAGATCTCAACCCATGCACTTACCCATCTAGGCAAATTATTTCACATGCCTGAGCCTCTTTTCATGAGTCAGCAGTATTGGTTTTGACTGAAGGGATCCCAAATTAATTTTGAGCTTTTTTTACTTCCCTAGTTTTGAAATGGCTGCATAGTAAAAACAGTTTCTAGCATAAATTATCACTGCTGGAATATATTGGCTACCAATGGTTGGGGTGGTTCACATTACAGAATTCAGTGGTTGCTGGGGCACTCAAAAGTCCCAGCTCTCCTTCATGGATGTTTGAGATAAACTTCTATTTTATGCTTCCTTTCCCTCCAAGAAATGCTTAAGGAAAATAAGGATTAACTTAAGGAATATACCATGCTATCCAGTTAGGGGCATGCAATAATTTTCACATGGGTAAATGGTGATTGTTAATGCTATGAGCTATTTTGGAAAAAAATCTCTGATGTGTCCAAGGTAGACTGCAATTTTTTCATGTTTTTAATTGTAGAAACTTGAAATTAAAATCAATAATTGTAAAACCTACAAATAAATTCTCTTGCAATCTACTTTCTCCCAGTCTTGGGGAAATAAGAGGAGAGACTTAAAGAAGCAGTTTCTTTACCATCAAGTACCATGAGAGTATGTAGTCCCAAATGGCTTCTCAGATATCCTTCCTGAAGTCCCAGGATTTTGTCTGATCCTGGAAATTCTCCATTGAAGTTGATCCTGGAATAAATGTAATAAAGGTGAATCTTTTCTACACAGTGGAATAACAGCTCCACTGTGAATTACAGGGGTTTCCAGTTCGAGGTTTCATACATAACTGAGATTACAGTGCAAAGACAGCATAGCATGCTGTGTTCACTGTGGAACCGTTGTGGAAGAAGGAAGTCTGTTCTTCAGATCCAGCCCTATGACATGTCAGGTACCTCCAACTTGAGGCATCTTTGAGATTTAAAAGCACTCAACCCCTCACAGTTAGTGCAGCGTAGAGAGCCAGTGAAGTTGTTGTAATCCAGGAGGGGGGAAAGCTGAAGAATCCTTTAGAGGTGTAACTGTTCTGGCTTATAGAGAGAGAGAAGAAACCCCCTTTTCTCCCCTTCAATTGGTGATGTTGAGTAAAGACCAGCATTAAGTTTAGGCATAATGGAGTTACTGATTTTGTGTACAGTAAAGGGCTTTCTTCATAATTATAGTGTGGATTGCCTAGATCTAGTTCTAAAGACATTAATGTAAATGGAAGTGGGTTTGGCACTAAAAAACTAGCCAAATACTATCCTGTCCTACCCTCATTCTCATTAATTCTCATTATTTACATATAAATTATTTGTCATACTGCAAAATTTGTGTTGCCTAATTGGAGAAGAAATAGGTCTTTGTATTATGTCAAATAATTAATGCTCTACACATTATATGGTTAGTTAGATTTTATCATCCATGTTCACCTGGAGTGCTGTATCCAGTTCTGGCCTCCCCAGTACAGCAGAGACATACTGGAGAGCGACTAGTGAAGGGCCACCAAGACTGATGGTCTGGAGCATCTCTCCTGTGAGGACAGACTGAGAGCTGGGGCTGTTTAGCCCAGAGAAGCAGCAGCTCAGAGGGATCTCATCGGTGTTTAGAAATATTGGAAGAGAGAGTGTAAAGAGGAGAGAGCCAGGCAGTGTGTAGAAGTGGTGCCCAGTGACAGGACAGGAGAAAATAGACACAAACATTGTGCTTAAATGTAAGAGAAGTTTAAGCTTAAGAAAAAAACTTTGTACTGTGAGGGTGACCAAGCGTTGGCACAGGTGGCCCAGAGAGGTTGTGGAGTCTCCATCCCTGAAGATACCCAAAAGCTGACTGGACGTGGTCCTGCACAGCCTGCTTTAGCTGACCCTGCTTGAGTGGGGGGTGGATGAGATGATCTCCCGAGGTGCCTGCCAGCCTCACCCATTCTGTGATACTCTGCTGTAATCTTCACAGTTCCTCAAGTCAGACAGCGTGCTCTCTAAATAATGCTTTGAAATAGTATGCTCCTTCTTCCTTAAATTCTGCATTCTCCATATCTTTAGTCTAGCCTCCGATATGCTTTTTTTCTCAAGTGTAATTTGTGTTGCAGGTACATAAGATATTTTAATGCCTTAAAAATACCATCAAGAATTTGGGGAGAGAGAGGTGTGTTTCATAAACGATCAAACAGTACACAGATTTTGGAATGTATTTAATCTGTCAGAAATACTTTAAGTATTCCGGTTACCAACCTCCCTTTGACATTTCTGAAAGGTCATTATTTCTTTGCCTTTTAACAGTCAGGGTGAAGGCTGTCAGTGGTGGAAGTGAGATTTCCATCTGTTCATTATACCTTAAGTAGCAGGGGAAAAGAGCAGATGTGCTGCCCCAGGCTTCGCACTAATTTGGCTATCCAACTGCATCTTTCATTTTAGGGAAAACATCTCTAAACTCATACAAATATAATTAAATATGTAAGCAAATGCAGGCATCTTGTTTTAACCTCCCGAAGCCACTTAGCAATCTTTAGGATCTGGAAAAAGATACTGTATCTTTTCCAAAAAAGCATTGCATTTGCTATAAATCACTCAGGCCTGATTCAGTAAGGCATCAAAGCATGTACTTACGTTAAAGGAAAGGAATAATCCTGTTGACCCAAGCTGGAATTCTCATATGTTTAAGTGAATACCTTAATAAATTAGCCTTTATTGAAATAGTATTTTTAAATGCTGTTAGACACAGTTAAAATAAATACAATAGAAAAATCATTATGGAACTTTCTGGTGTAGAATTATCAGCCAAGGATCTCTTTATTTTTGTTGCTATAATGCAAACCGTACCCCCTTTTTGGCAAGTGGAGAAAATTAGTGTGTGGGCAGTGAATATATGAAGGTTCATTCTCGAGAAAATAAGATGCAGCTTGTATAAGCAAAATGCCACCTTAAAGTACGCACAGTCAACACAAATCTAATTTGTGCAGCCAAATGGGAACATTTACCTTTTCTAAGTGCAGCTGTCATTTTAATACAGAAATCTGAGAACTTGCCCAGAGAAACATTTCATGTCCAGATTTGGAAATTGAGGCTTCTTAGATGGTTCCACTAATCACAGTAATTATAAATAGTGATATATATAACATAGTATCTTTCATCCTACAAGATCTATAGAGGACTTCCCTGTGACAGCCCTATGCTGTTGTTAACCACTGTTCAAGTGCTGCTGTACTTATTTCTTTCTGATAACTTTTGTAAAAATTTAGAACATTAAAAATCTTATTTGTAAAACGTGCACGTGCATGCCAGCACAGGGGAAACCTCAGAACTGTGGCTTTCTGATGCTTTTCTTGGCAAAGTAAAATTCCTGACAATCTAAACCAGACAGTAATTTTCATTGACTTTTTAACAAATGTTTAAAGATTGCAGTCATGAAGTGACCAGGAAACACCCGTCTGAAACCAAATTCAAATGATTTAAGCTGTGTAGGGTGACTTAGCATACAGTGTAATGTATTTTATGTGCTCTTTTTTTGATAATCACAGTTCTTTTTTGCTTTAATGTAAAACCATTTAATTAAAATAAAAAAGTAAGCTTGAAGGGCTTACTGAGGACCACTCTATATTTTGGGAGGGCAAGACATGACACACACCTTTAGCTACAGCTAAAGATTCGTGAGGAATAAAGCTACTCACTATTTCCAGCTGAGATGGATTTCTTTCTTGATTCTCTGTTTTTCTGATTTAGCCTACTCAGACACTTGACCAATCCATCTGTTCAGTACCCTTCCCTCCCTCAGGCAGAAGTGTCACAGTGCCAGGTCTCTAAAGAAGAACTGAAGAGGCCGAAAAGGAAAAAAAAAATAATCTCAGATCATCTGTCTCAAATCTGCATTCATCTCTTTTAAGTGAATATAAAACTCAAGGTAATTTGAGATTGTTCTTTGGTCTAAGTCACAGTTAAAGCAGCTAAGCGTTAACACTGGAAAAAGCAGTAGAATAGCTAAGAGAGGTAGAATTACATTTTCAGGCTCCCGGAGTTTTACTTTTGACTTAGGTGGGGTCAGGATCAGGTAACAAGTGAACCAATATAAACTCATGAGAAAATGTTACAGTAATTCAATTTGCTGTTTACTTCAAATCCACATGGAATGTTTGGGTTTTTTTTTTAAGGAGGAAAACTACCAAAATTTACAATACAACTTTCTTCCTCTTCAGATTTAACCTAAGCATTAGCCAAGCCCACATACCTCTGCATTTGTGGAAGTTTGCATGTTATGTTTTTTCATGGCAGTGATCTAGTCTGCTGGGGCTGATATTTGTATATGTCAAAAACTGAGTGTAGGAGTTTGGCTCATGTATGACTTTGTGAAAAAAGTATAATTTATTTGTATGACGTGCATTATACTGTATCTCAGTACTGTGTCATCCAGCCACCTTCCTGCGGAGGGGACTGCTTCACAGTGGAGAAGAGACAACTTGACGCAGTCCACTATAGGAAATTCATTTGACAGCACTCAGTGCAAGATCTTATGGAAGAGAGAGGTGGTTTTATGTTACAAAATCTCTAAATGGGTTGGTTTTACTCAGTCAGTCTCACACCTGTGTACTCAAAGCATCAGGGTGTATGGGTTCACGTGGTCTGGCCAGGATTGCTCATGTGCAACACTGAAGGCAAAAGGGCCCTGGCTGTCAAGTCCTCAGTGCTTTTTCTGGGCTCCTGGTGATAAGTGGTGATAAACTTGATTTTTATATGCCTTTAGGATCCAACAGCTATGCTGGCATGGTTATTTTGCCTCAGGGTTCTTCTTAGTTCCGCCTCCATAAATTTTAGGCAAGTCTGCTGTCTATTTGTCTGCGTATCCTCATGTTGAATTTCTTTGGACTGTAATACAACTTCTCGCTGTGCCCATAGGATAAGGAGTGGCATATGTGATGTGCCGTGGTAGCGAATTGCTATAGTTGCTCTTCTGCTGTTGTCAAGGTGCAGGGTCCTGGTTCAAGAGTTGGCTGTGCTGTGGCCTTACCAGAGCTCAGGCCTGCTCGTCTTGATGTAAATGAGATGTTTTTAATTTTCCTGCGGTCAATTTTGTCCTTTGTTATCCATGCGCACCACTGTTTTCACCTTTGTTTGCTGCTGCTTCCAGTAGTGCATACATTTCCATTCACACTTCACTCACACCAACCTTCGTAGTTCTGTTACAAGACTCTATAGGTCCGCACTGGAAAAGTCAAAGTTATTGATCAAGCCCAGTTCCTGACAACATTGTTGTGTGAAGTACCTTAGAACAAATATCTAAATCCAAAATAAAATACAAATATTTTTGCAATGAGAAAAAATGAATCTTTACAACAATGGTAATTTATGGTGAATTATTTCACAGCCTTTATGCTTTACAGCCCTGACACGTCTGTAGTTAATTCAATCAGCTATTGGAGTAGAAGAAATCTAGTTCAGGTTCTCTAGTGACTGTCAATATTAATCCTTTAACAGCACTTTGAAAATGCACAAAAACTAGGGTATGTTTAGAAGTGTTTTCAACTTCATGTTTCAGTAGGATGGACTTCTAAGACTGCAATTTAAAAAGCAAGTAGTCCTCACTACAAAGTGTGATGCAACCAAGCTGATGAAAAATTGAGTTAAAAAAACAGACCATCTTTTTCTTGTAGTAATTGTTTATGTTAGTATACCACAAATGCTTTATATTTAATTACCTTTATGCATAAGATAAGCCCTTTATGTAAATAGTGTCTGACTGTGGACAGAGAATCTGGTTTTGCTTGTCTGCTTATGAGCAACAACTTCTACGACCACCAACCACAAGATCTTCCTAATTCAGCACGGCTCTGCTCCTAAACCTGGCTGTTCCCAAGACCTGCAAAGTGCACACAAGTAGCAGTGCCGTTGGCCGGGGGAAAAAAAAGGGGAAATTATGAGCCATCTCCAGCCCGTTCTGGGACAGAAAGGCCATGGAGATGAACACCAAACCTGTTCTGGAGAGGGAAAGAGCAAGCAGAGGAGTGTTAGAAGCACTGGTGCAAAGCAGGGCTGCACTGCAGACACTGTAGCACTGTGGTTGTGCCAGAGAATAGTAACATGGAAAGTTTTTGTGGAATTATATTGCCTTAAGGAGAACATGAATGGAGCAAGGCTCTGCTGCTGGTACTAGGGTGGGTGCTAAATGCTGCCATCTCCCCTGCACCCATGCCTAGTTTGGGTATGTACTGAGCTCACTGGGGCAAGGACTGGTTTGGAAACAGAAAATGACTATGAAAAATAGTCCTAAGAAAGTAAATGCTTTCTGTAGATAAAATAAAAACAATGGCTGCCTGCAGGGGAAAAAAAAAAAAAGAAGAAATTTAAATAGGGTCATTCATGTGGAAAGCAGAGATGCTGACAGTTTAAGTTCGTTAGAAAATCTCTTCCTGTGAAGAATGTCCTGTCTCCAACTTGCTGGTCCAATTCAGGAGAGAGAGAGAAAGTGATCTGTAATTTAACGATACCTATTCTGGGAAGGTATTTGCATTGTAGCACTGGCTAGAGCTGCATACACCTTGGACAGATTTCTGTCCTGTGCAGCTGTAGCACATCAGGCTGTTACGACAGGCAGCATGAGTAGTAACGTCTGCTGCAGAGTGGCTGTGGGGCTTGCTGGAGGGTTTCTCATCTTGGCCATCTTTTTCCACAGAACATATCCATAGCAATTATTGTGGAAAACTCTATCCCCCTCGGTCAAATTCGGCTGAATTTAACCAGCAGGTTAAAATTGTAGTGGAAGAGGTGCTGGGATGGATGTATGACCTCATTGCAGCAGTTCACTTGCTTTATGAAATGAAGTCACAGATAGCTTTGGGGAGAGCAGGAAGAGAAGGCATCCAGGTCAGAAGAGCTGTCAGGAGGGAAGGCATCCTTTCATGAAAGCCTTGGCACAAAGAGGAGTTTCTAGCCGTGGCCATTATGCTTTAAATCCGTTTTGAGCAGTGGGATATATGGAAATGAACAAGCTGATAGCATTTGGAGTGGGAAGGAAGGAGATGATTTCCACATCGTCCTGGTGCACTATAAATGGTTCTGGCTGGCGGAGCGGCTGCGTGACGCACGAGGCAAGGGAGAGAACGCGAATGTTGCTATCATTTTGGTTTTGCTCCTTCTTAGGAATGGGTGGCAGCAACCACTTCTGATGGTTTCTAAGGCTTTTTCAGTTCCAGGCCCATAAGAATAAAGAAAATAGTCAAATAGGATTTTGGAAGTTCTAAAAACCTAAAAAGCAACCACTTGTTCCTTTAGGAAGGTTTCCAAAACAATGGCTGGCAGTAAGAACAAATGATCCGAATATATTTCCAGAAAAATTTCTTAGCTGTAGAAGTAAGCATGGATTTTACTGATCATATGGTTTGAATTCAAAATTATGCCCAAACTTTTATAGCTCCCACTGGATTCTTGAGGGTTTTCCCTGTTTGAGGTTCTTAAGAGCGTCGGGTTGCCAAAATGCTAGTACGGTATATTAGGGATGGTTAAAGAGCTGTGGACATTTTTCTCCAGCCTGTTACATAAAGATATAATCTGTAGAATGGTTTGAAAGATTAACATTGTTGTCACAGACAATTGAATATAAATTTATTTATAAATGGGGAAAACTAAACTACAACTGTCACATAAAATATGTTGTAAATTGGGAGAAGTATTGGAAACAGTGTTTTCTGGCAACCACACATTGTTCAGTGGGGCAGTTCTTTTTAATCCATTGTCCAGCATTTGTCTCCCATACTTGATGACACATTTATGTTGCATGCTTGCCACCACTCTTGTCCGTATTTTCTGTCCATAACAGAAAAAGGAAGGATGGCTTTGAACTTCTGTCTGGTTGGATCCTGATTCAGACTGTCTGTATGACTTGGAGCAGGAGACTAAGATCCAAGTACAAATAAAAATGTGGGTGACAAAACAGGATTTATGAGGGGGAACAGTGATCTGGCTTATCACTTTCTATGGATGATTTATATATGTTTAATCAGCTACCACAGTGACAGATCCCAAACACGCGGAAGAGAGGAATTCACAGCTACAATATACTTGCCTGCAAGAATCCAGCAGTCCTAGCCAGGCTACTCAAGCCAAGCTTTTGCTATCAGAGAAATGTTTTCCAGAGCAAGAAAATAGTTAAGAATTCACTAGGGCATTTGTTATGGTTGCACACTGAGGAGGACTGTTTCCCAGATTTTCATTTAATTTCTTAGTTTTGGTAGTCTAGGACTAGATCCATCATTTCTTTAAGTATTCTGCTTGAGACAGTTGATATCCAGTGGATAGGTTCTCTTTTTGTTTATTTGTACCACCTTTCAGTATGAACATGCATGTTAGTTACGTGTTTCCCCATTTCCCCAGTTATCCCCTATGTATCCCTGGTCAAGAGTAGTGATAGCTGGAGAAATGTTGTCTCTGTTTTGGGCAAGTGATAAAGCATGATATGTTGTATGTGACTCATGTTTGCAGCATTGTAGTCGTGTGCAATGTCTGCTTGCTCCTGTGACTCTATTGTTGGTGACACATTAAAATTAAAAGGATTTTAGGTTACATTTTAAATGTATGTGCCTTAAAATTTCAAATAGTAAGGTGAGATTCTCCTAAGGTATGTGATGATCATGTTTAGCTACTTAGATAAGCAGTACACAGGTTAACACCCTTATTTCACACTATAATGATATGTAGTCCACTACATTTAAAATATGGGGAAATATCTCTTAGAGCGTTTTCTATCATGACAGTTCTTTGTAACTTTGCCTCCTAATCTTCTTG
The DNA here is from genome assembly GCF_000737465.1 of Haliaeetus leucocephalus. Lineage (NCBI taxonomy): Eukaryota > Metazoa > Chordata > Aves > Accipitriformes > Accipitridae > Haliaeetus > Haliaeetus leucocephalus. Next base: position 3,592,554 of record NW_010972631.1, read on the forward strand.
TCCTGCCTGGAGCTGCTGGCACTCAACTGCAGGCCTTTTGTTTTTAACACGCCCCCTGTAACAGTCAACCACAACCATTCAATGGTGTTCTTAAATCTGATGATTTCGTTTGTAGCAAATCTCAGTTCCTTGCTTCTGGACCTACCTGATCAGTCAGTCTGTATCACCTGAGGAAACTCAATGAAGTCAATCTGTGCCATATCTGTGTCAAGTAGTGATGACAGATGTTAAGATTGTCATGCTTTAGGATGGCTCTATGCTTTGTTTTCTCTTTCCATAATGTTTGAAAGATAATATGAATTAGAGTGCTGTAGTGGTCTACAGTTGCTGGAATTTGAGTAGTTTGGAAGGCACAACAGGATTTGATGACCGCAGGCAATAAAGTGCTTGGTTCCCTTCTTATCCAGCAGTTGTTTGTCTGCCATACCCACCTATGGAGAAGTGCAGTTCCAAACCAAAAATTTGCAATGACAATATAAGGTATGAGGTGCAAACAGGCAGGACATGCTCTGCTTTCATGAGGGTTGATTCAAACAGTTTCCCTTTATATGGAGAAACCACAACCTAAACCCGTCCATCAGAGTGCGATGGGGGTGGAAGCTTACTGCAGAGTGATACGGGGAGGAAAGTGGGACTTAGCTGTTGGCTGTGAACACCATTTTAGGTTTTGGCTCAACGTTCTGCTGTAAGTGATTGCGATAGTAAGATGTGGAAGTCATAGAAGGATTGGTGGCTGTTTTCGTATGGTCACTGCTTCCAGAACCGTGTGGCACCTTTGGAGCCAATTCGTGATTGCAAGGGGATTTTCTGGAATGCCAGAGATTAACTGTTTTGTATTACCTCATCTGTATGTCTCATCTGTTAGTGGTTTTGAGAACAGGAATACTGCAAGCAGAGAAACACTGTGTCATTTTCTTGTCTATCATGGGTATCCAGTGACTGGATTTGATTAGATTTTTTTGAGGACATAGACCTCAAACTTCACAAATCTTATGAGGTACTGCTGGTCATGGGCAGCACTGAAGTCTCAGGTTTTTTACTGGGTGTCACGTATAACACTTGCAATGAATAAGAATGCTGCTTAGAAATTTTTCTGCTGTAACACCAAAATCTCAGAGGCCCAGAATTAGACTGCCTGCATTTTTTCCATTTTAATTAAACAGCCATGGTATCTTGCTCAGAGAATTAGTATGGGTAGTGTGCCCAGTATAGGACTAGTGTTTTCTACAGGGACACTGATTTAATATAATTCACAGGGAGTTTTGATCTGTGTCTACAAACGCAATGGGTAAAAAAATGGAGAAAAATCAAATGCAGATGAGAAAATGGAATGTTATATAGGGTAAAATAAAGAAACAGACATTGGCTTAATGACATCCAAGAAACACTTCTAACCAGGCTCCAGGATTCCAGAGTGTTAATCTCATTAGTTTCATATTATTATCTAATTGTCAGCTCCTGGACCCTTATGGAATCACAGATATTCACATGAGATACTGAACCAGGTTAGAAATTTAAATTAATTATTGAAAAGTATCTCCAGTTTCTTATTTGAACTCGGTTGTGATTTACTGTACTGAATTACTGACGCACCAAATTCTCTTTTAAACAGTTGCCTGTCATTATGCTGCTGAAGAAGTGCAGGTTTTTCCATAAAACCTGAAGATGTATTTATTTTCAGCAGGGATTACCATTCCTGCCAGTGGAATCCCAGTAGTTTTGGCTAATTGTAATAAGGCTGTAAATATGCGATTTCCATGGAAATTAATTTAGTCATAGGAATTTTTGTCCTTTTTTTTTTATATTGATGGTTTTGCTTAACGTGGTTGCCAAACACATGTATGGTTTAAAGAAAAACTCAATTAACATTAGAGTAGATTATTTATACTGAACTGCTCAGTATACGTATGTATTGCTTTTCTGGATGAAGCTGGAAGTACTTGACTGTCTCTCTTGGATTTGTGCTGTTAGTAGATAAGGAAAATCCTCCTTTAGCTCAAACAGGGCTGTTGAGATCTTGCCCTGTTAGACCGCAGTGTTAATAATTTCATAGCAACACCTTAATGCAATATTTTAAAAAAGTTTTAATGGTTCCTTAGTCTGTGCAAATTGCCATCAGGTTTAGTTAAGTTTAAAATACTTTTTTTTTTTTTTTAAAGAACTTTTCTTGTAATATTATTCCAGGGTGGGATAATGTTTATGTGATATTTCCAGATCCAAACTTGTACAGACAGTTTTAGTACTAATCCTATATTTTAAACTTGTCATGTTTTACTTTTTTTTTCCCCACATGAGATTGACAGTATTCAAGTTTGGGTTTTTTATTTTCTTTTTCCCTGTTGCCAATGTGCTGTGAGCTTGAATTCAGTCTTTACATAGTTTTTGTCTAGAAATGTCTTCAGTGTTTTGGAGGATTTTGTGGGGGTTTTTTTTGTTTTGTTTTTGCTTTAGGAAAGTATTTGAAAATGCTGTATGGGAATGTTAAGCAAGGAATCCAGAGACAGTACTATTATGAAATGCACCTAAGGACTGGAGGATGCATAGTAGTAATATTAAATTAATTAAACTTATTATTAACTTTCATTTTAGGAGTAACCTTATTGGCACACCAGGGCAATTTTTTTACTTGTTAGGTATTGCATATGAGTCTAGTGCCAGGAGCCTGGCATTTCCTTATTAAAAAAAAAAAAAAAATACACCTGTGTTCCTCTCTTCAATAATTTTTAGATGTATTTGAGATGCCTTATGCCTGTTGAAGTCGACATAGGCACCTACTTGTACTAGAAAAATGCTGTTGTTTGCTCCCTATTGGTAGTGCAGCCTTGGTACGCAGTGAGTCCAAGGCAGCAAGGTAACACAGTAAATTGTTTCCAAGAAATGTAGTGATTGGCATTAACTTTGAGACTGTTACCACAAGGTTCATCAAAAGTTACTTACCCATGCCATTGAACTGACTTAGATAGTCATAGCAGGTAAATGATAGAAATTGTTAATCTGATGCAACTGCATACTATATTTTCAAAATATAGTATATAGAGATTGCAAAGGACTATAGGAATTGTCAATTTGAATTGTTTCATGAGCTACAAGGATGCAAAAACATTGAAGTGCTTGTTAACTGATTCTTAGCATAATGTTCAAGAAACATCTAGTATTCCTACCAGAAAATCAGTTTTGACAATCCAGTGAAAGAGTAGATGTAAGAAATGTAGATAAACTCTTTTCTGCATATACCCAAAGTTTCAGTGTATGTTAGCCAAGTGTAACTCGATTCACATTTGCAGATATCACTTTCCTTCCTTAAAGTGTTCTCACATATTTATCATTTGTTAGATTAACCATGTTTCTGATCAATACCTCTTTTATAATAAGCATGGTTAAGCATCATGTTGAGTGATGTCATGCTGCTGACCTGCATAATGATAATAAAATAAAATCCATGTTCTGAATGTGTTACCTTTTTACTCCATTCCTTTTGGGACCAATTTTTTTTGCTCACTAGCTGATTGCTCAGCAAAGATTTCTGTTGAGATGTCAGCAGAGAGATGAAGGCCTTTTCGCCTCATCTTTATTCTTAACTTAGAACTGAGTCAAGCATATTAGTAGTCTAAATATGTCTTCTAGATAATTTATACGAATGTAAAGATACAGAATATAACAGAAATATTAGTAGATGTATAAATCGTATTATACTTGTATTCAAAATCTGACTGCAAATGTTAATAGCTTTTTAATAAACAATTATGTATTATTTTTAATGTAATGCACAATTTTTTGTCTTTCTAGGTATGGCATGAACTGCCTCATTCAATTTGAGGATTTTGCTAATGCTAATGCATTCCGCCTCCTGCATAAGTACCGTAACAAGTATTGTACTTTCAATGATGACATTCAAGGTAACAGACTCTTTCCCTTCTCTTCTCTTCACTCTTGTGATGCTCACAAGCCAGAAAAATGAATCTTAATTGATGTACCAGAGGGAAAAAAGTATATCAGCTTTCGTGTGATATTTGAAGATGTTCAGTACAGGTCACATTTTGCCGTGGGTTTCCTCAGCATGGGTTTCTGGAGAGCTGTCTCTGTTCTTAACCTTTCCGCTCTCATTTATGCCTCATGCTTTATTTAGATGTTCATTCTTCAGGGTTTTTTTTTAACAGTTTAGTGTGTGGATGGCTCTCCCATATAAATTATTAACTTCAGATCTTTGGGCAAATGTCAAAGCTCAAGCCTGGACAGTTTTTTTGTCACTGCAGTGGCAACTGCTCCACTGTTCCTCCATGTAAGGGAGCTTGCTTGATAAATGTCAAACTGTGTTTCAGTTCTTAAACTGACAACTCAGTTAAATATCCTTCTAGTTTTCCTTGCAGTGTCAGGGCTGCATTCAATTTTAGAGGGAAATTATCCCCCTGATTCTGCTTTCCCATCTGAATCATTTGTAGCAGCAGGCAAAAGGAAAAGATCTAGGATAGAAAATGTCAGCAAGGGGGATTCCCCCAGTGCTCAATCTAGACGGACATCTTGTCCCTTCCCTCCCAAGAAGACAGACAAACAGGGCTGAAGCGGCGGATCCTGCTGCTTGGGTTGCCTTATTTCCTGTCAGGAAAAGGCACTGGAAAATAACTTTCTCTAGGGCAGTTAAATGCACTGCCTCCCATCGTTGCGAGGAGACTGAAGTCAGATGAACTGCTGGAGAGAGGTACCCAAGGAGGGTCCTGGGCACCCAGCTGCCTCTTACCCCTCATGTTTCCATGGGTGCGTGGAGATCCTCAGCAGTGACAGGATCAAAAATGGGAGTTTAACTGTCTTCGTTTCTAACTGTTTGCAGTGACACTTTAAGCCAGGCATTAGGAGCTTGAGTTTTCCAGAAGTCATTCTTGAGTCATTCTTGGGACCTAAGTCTTATTTCAGGGACTCAACGCATGGCAGTGGATTCAAATAGGCCTTGTCTTTCTGATGTTAGGGATTTGGCTAGCCACATGAACTGTGTTTCTGTTACAAGCCTGGCTGAGTTTTACTCCTGCATCTGAAACAGATTATGGAGGACAAACTCCCAGATGGGAAATAAACTAATTGTAAAATGTCATTTCCCTTTGTAAGAAGCATGGTGCTTCTTACCCTGCAGGGTCTGAGTGTAGCCATGGCTACGACAGTCCAATACAGCAGACTAAACAGCATCTGGAAGTGTCCCTAGTTGTTTAGAGACCCAGCTCCCACAGGGAATTCTCTTTCCTTGCAGGACAAAAGTCCTCACCCCAAATCAGAAAGAGACTCAACTAGAATTTAGTTTCAAAGAAATGGAAGGAAAGCTTTTTGGCAAAAGTGTACTAAATATCGGTAAACTAAGCTGAGAAAGTCTTTAGTGTCTCTAGATGTATGTTAAAACCACTTCATTCTCTCTCATGCACCTTGGAATTAGGTGTCCTCACATTGAAAACTGTTGGAAGGTATCCATTTGGCTTTTGGCTGAGCTGCTGTAGCAGCTATTGGTCTTCCTTAGAAGTGTAGCCGCGTGCAGTCTTTTAATTTATTCAGTTTCTGCAATCTAATTTGTGTTTGTGGGTCTTTCAATATTTTCATAAGTGATGTCTGGGACTTTTGGGTGATCTTCAGCCTTAATGCTTGTATAGCTTCCGAGAGGTGAAAGCGGATGCATTTAGTCTGTTCTGATCTCTGTCATTTGTCATCATATCCCCATAAATACCTTCAGTATCTTTTTTTTTGTAGGATGTCATCTTGCCCTGTACTATGGCGGTAGAATAACAACAGCCCAAACATAGATCCAGTGATCTTTTCTCCCTCTTTCTATTACAGCTTTATAAACCCTAAGGTTCTTTCACCTGACAACTTTAATGAGGATAGATGGTGCTAACTTCTTTAGCAAACCTTAGAGATTTTCACTTTCTAAATGGCATGATTTTTTCCAGGTTACTTGAAAGAGTGGCCTTCTCTGTATGCAAGTTGCATTTTCTACCCCTAGAGCAGTAAAGCTGACAAGTAGCGTCAGGCCAATAAAAGCAAGCAAACACAACATTGCATCTGATTTGCCATCATCTTCTGAAGACAGTGCTTACATGATATTTCAAACATAGTTTCTCCTAGTCCAAATATTTGTCAAGCCAATGCTACCTTAATGGTTGAAAGAAATGTTTAATATGTTTCATGGAAGAACTTGAGGCTTTTTTCACTGCCATAGGATATCCAGACAAAGGATTCCTATATATCTTAGCGATGCAATGAGGACCTTTAAGTACCTCAAATCTAAAAAACCTAATATACGATCCTGACTCCTGCCAGATGCTATAAAAGATAAAGAAAATATGGCAAGCTGAATACCCGTTTGCAAGTAGTAAGTTGAACAAATGCAGTTGCCTTCTGTTAGCTCGCAGCTATTTGCAGGGTGTCAGCATGCCCCAATTGACGCCATTGCAGAACATTTGGAAAAAAGTGTCTGCCAAAACACTGATCGTATTAAATCACTGAAGATTGGCCATTAAGGGTCACCTATAGATATATTTAAGGATTTCTGGAAACAGTTTTGTCTCCACCCCTGCTACAGCATGGTCACATCCTTTACTTCGGAAAAAGCTTTGTAACTTTATCTGCGTCCCCTCTCTGTACTCAAGATGTCAGGAACAAGGGCAAACAGGATTCTGACCAACTGCTATAAATCTGTATTGGAATAATAAAATTGCTCTTATTTTATCATTCTAGAAAGCATCTTGGTTTTTGGATGGGTGGTGAATTTTTTCCCTCTGTAATTATGATAATTTCTTTATATTTATATTTTCTAAATATTTTTTTTAGAACCACAATAGCAATAATGTTGCTATGGGGATAAAATATTCACTTTTTTCCTTGGATTCTTGTTTGGTTTTATTCTGACCACAAATCAGCTTGCCTTCCCCCCCCCCCCCGAAACATATAGAATATGATTTTCAGAAATGAAAATCAGTGAAAGCCTTAGGTTCAAAACAAATACTTTTATGTGGTTTTCTCTAACTATTAGAGAGCATTTTTCAAAATTGGGAGGATTTTTGATCATAATTTCCTATAGGGGAGAAATATTAATTAATATTGCAGTGTCAAGCTTCACAACATTTAGAAATAGCTGAATTAGATCAGCTTGCTAGCTTTGGTCTTCTCCAATATATTTAGGAAGGGTGAATCATAAGGACAGGGTGGAATTTTCTTTAAGACATGAGAAGTGGTTTTTTGTTTTGTTTTTTTTTCTCCAACCTCTGCCTGGGAATGGACCGATTCCTGAAAAAGAATTGGGTCTTGTGTTGCCAAACAAAGGTGTTTATCAGGGTGGGGATCTCTGATTTGATCACTGCTGGAAAGAGGCAGGGTGAGGACTCACAGTTAAGGAAGTTGAAAATCCCCTTGGAGAAACTAACCTGTTCCCTGCCCTGCTGCGGGGATGTCAAACAAATCTCTTAAAATTGGTTAAAGAAGTCGTCCTAGGTACAAGTCCAGGATTGCAGTGTCTGAAATCCCCGTCACAAGTGGGGTTGGCTCGGGCCCCTTGTCAAACCCAGCTGGGGCAGAGCAGGGTGCCGTAGCACTCCCTTTCCACACCCATCTTGGTTTTGGTGTGTCTGTTGAAAGAGTTTTTGCTACTTGAGCACAGTCAGTGGCTTAAGGCAAGTTTGCAAGTCTTGGGAGCCATGCATTTGTTTTATGTGGGTCTCCCAGCGCTTATCACGTGGTAGCTGGTTGTAGTCATTGCTGACAGTGATAAATTTGAAATAGTAGCATAAATTTCTCTAGCCTTGCTGCCTCTATGGAGGTCAATTATTTCAATTATTTAAATTGTTTTGATTTTTTCCCCACCCCTGTACTTTAAAATTGTCTCAACTGGCAATGACAAACTTCTGCAGAATAAGCCAATCTACATAAAATAAGTGTTTCTCTGTGCAGCATAATACTGTTTTTATTCTAGTGTTATAGCACCATTTCACTGTGCCCACAGTTGCAATGCTTTCCTCCATTATGGACACAGAGCCTGTATTTTATGCCAACAGAAATATTTACACGGAAAGATTGCACTGGATTGGAATTAACTTCGGTATCCATCATGACCTTAGATGTCATTAGTTTTTAACAGCTGTGCTGTTTAATTGCATCAAAATTATATGAAAAGAAACAGACCTAAAATAAAAATGTAGAGCACATATAATTTAAGATTATTATTCCATCTTACATGTGTGGACTGCCATTTAAATAATTAGGAAACTTCTACCTGGAAGTTATGTTATGACCAATTTAACATTAAATCAGTGCAGTTCTCAGAAATCAGGATTTCTGTCACAAGCATTCTCCTTTTTAAGACTTAATTCTTTTTAACATTAACATTGGAAACGATACATTTGGTACCTGGAATTCCGGTTCTTGAAATCAAATTGTGAAGAAGGTTTGGGAGTTGTTGTTGTGGCTGTGTTGGGCATGGGGCTTCCAATTCATCCTCTGACTAAGAATTTGAAAAATGCAAAGTTGAATGACATGTAATAGCTCATGTGTTGATATCATATATCTCAAATTCTGATATTATGTGCAAACTAGAAAACCTTTTTCATAATCTGAAGTGGCATTTGCTTCTATTTATTAGAATAAAACAATTAAAAAAATCCTATAAAGACATATACTGTAGGGTTATGTGAAGTATATTTTTCTTCCAGTATATTCAGGATATGGCCTCTCTGTTACTCAGTGGTAAATTTACGTTGAGATCAGTATGCTTTCAGGTAAATCCCTCACCGTAGGTTTTGTATACTTTTCCATGTGTATCTACAAGTATGTGCATATACAAGTACGTGTATGTACAAGTATTCTTCTGTTTCATTTTTTGCTCATTATGGGTTAAAAAAAGAAATCCATTCACCCCATGTTCCTGGGCAATGGGCTCCAGGTGGCCCTGCTTGAGCAGGGGGGTCACACCAGATGACCTGCCAGCCTCAGCCACCCTGTGCTTCTGGGACTCTGGATCCCTTTTCAGATATACCAAACGGTTGCTCTTTTAAAAAGGCTCCGTGTCTTCTTCACTAGAGCCGTTCCCCCTCTTTGCACTGCCTGCCTGCTGCAGCTGCAGAGCGGGGCAGTGGGCATACACAGCTTTGAAAAGCCAGATCATGGCAAGAAGGAGGAGCTCCATCTCCTAAAAGAGGGTCCTTTGAACTACCCACAGCCATAGCATTTATCTCACTAGCAATTGAGATTATACCTTTGAGATAGGATCTTTACTCTCACCTTTTTCCCAGTAAGTGTAGGAGAGGGATGAGTTTTTTCCTGGCACAGTGTTATTTTGGAAGACTGGCCATGTTAACATGTGATTTCTATTATGCTGTGTATTGAGAAATATGAATTTCACTTTTACCACTTCCTAATCTTTTAGTCCAGAATGAATAGCTCAGATTTTAGGATATACTGCAGAAATTCCTCCCTTCTTCTTGTTCGCTAGCTTTTTAAGATGAGGTAGGGAAAAAGACATAAAGGAACTACTAATACTTGATTACAAGTTTTATTTTTTGAAACTTTAAATAATGGACAAATGCTTCGGCACCGTAAGCCATTTCTTGCTAATTTAAATTAAACTACATCCAATAAAAATTAAGTTCTCATTCCTCATATTTTGGGGCTTTTCCCTCCCATTTTTTTCTTTAATTGTTGCATCTGCTGAAAGAAGACTCTGTGCTCCAAAACATTTATAATGTGCCAGCCCCAAAAGGCCATGGTCTCTAGGATTTCCTTTAACATGTTCATGCTCAGTCGTACAGTTTACAGTAACAAGTAAGGCTAAAGAACCTTGGACAGAAAACAAAGACTTGATAAAGAATAGTGTACTTTGAAATTTCACATCTACCATATTTTTACAAGATATGACTTGCCTTCCTAGAAAACTGTTAACGAAGTGTTTGCTGTCACAGCAGCTGACACTGCTTTAGAAAGATATCCTTTGTTAAACTCGCTGTGGTTATTCTTCTAGAAATTTGGGGGAAATAGAATCGGTTTTCAAAATCATGTCCATGAACAATGTCTATCTTATTCTGCACACAAAGGATTTAACCTGTGCTCTGTGGGAGAGGGAGGCGAAGCCATTTCTCTCCTTCCTATAGTGATGACAGTTGAAAAAGCAGTGAAATTCTGCTTCTGCTTCGTAATGTCCACGAGAAGTGGTTAGGCTTTGGCAGATGGATGTGAATCACATTTTGATTCTTTTAAAAAACTCAGGTCAGTGTTCAGGGTGAAATTTAAGGTCATGCCATTAGTCAGAGCAGTTCCGGTTAAACAGATCTGCTATTCACGCTGACGGTGCCCCCCCTTTCAATAGGAAGGAATACGGGAAGCTGCTGACGAGGAGTGATGACAGCCGCTGCCAGCAGCAGTGATAGTGGGCTCAGTAATCTAATAAACTGGGTTGTTATGCTTTTTAGAGTCAAATGGCTGAATAAAACTGACGTGGAGTACTTTTAAAATACTAGTTTTAGAGCAATTCTTCAGTGCAAATTGTGATTCATGAAAAATGCAATGTTTAAGTCTTTATATATTGCTATTATAACCTTTGTTCTGAATCACCCTCATAATGAACACACAGGTAATGATAATTCACATCCCATGTAAATAATCAATGCAAAATGTTATTGACATTCAATGCAGTATTTTATTCATGTTTCATATGTCTCTTCTTTTTCCTTAAAACAGAAGGTGGTATTGTAATAGGGTTTGTAGCAGTATCCCAACTGGTAATACTTAGGCGTAGTCCATTTTTCTGGCTAACAAACTTAGCAACGGTACATCAGCCATGAAGATAAACCAGATCCCAGCATTGCCATTTGTTGTGAATTTATGGTGTTTCATTTTGTCTCTGTCGCCAGAAAGTGGCTTGAAGAACAGCTTCCCCGGCTCTCTGAGAAGTCCTCTGATGAGGGCAGAGTGCTGCGGTGGCCACAACTTCTGTCTTCAAGGGCTGGAAACAGGACCTTACAGTGCTCCAGCTCAGCTTTGCTTTTCAGGAGACCAGATTGATGGTCTTAGGAATAAGCTGCATTATGGAGGCTTCCTCCTTCTCCCCCACTGCAAGCACAGCTGTGTAATGTGAAATAGAAGAAAGAATTTGGCATCCAATGAGAGGATGGGATTTTTTTATTGCCAGTTACGAGGATTGTTTGGTAGAGTACCAAGGGAAACTGAGAGCGCGGTCTGACTTCTCTCTTTTGCCATTTTTGGTCTTTGCCAATTTGGCACTCACCAGAGGAAGACTTAATTTCATCTGGGGAAGAAACAAGCCAGCCCTTCGGTACTGTGGGGTGGAAGTGTCTCAGCCTGATGGTTGTTGTTCCCAAAGCCGTGCTTCAGAGGAACCATTTTTAAAATTTTTTTTTTTATTTAGAAATGAGGGAGAAGAGAGTAAATGATCTCAGCTCTCAGAATAAGTCATAAAAATGACAAATTTGTATGGTCTAAACATTAAATGGGCTGAGGACAAGGTGTTCTGTGTTTCTGTGATTGAAGGGAAAAGCCATAATCAAAAGCACGTAACAAACTTTTTAGTTCTAAAGACACATGTTTTTGAACTGTCCAGGTGGATTTACTTCAAAAAGTAACTTTCTAAGCAACTTCTAACTTTAAAATGTGTTCTTAAATTTTACTAAGTGTTACCTTTTATTTTTGAAAAAGTAATACACAGATTCAAACTCAGGCTTTAACACCCAAACGATGTCTTTTAAGGAGAGGTTTACCCAGTACCAGACTTCTTACTACTTCTGTTCTTTTAGTTCCTTAGCTACATGTATTTGAAACTTAATGCTCTGTGTGCCTGCAATACAAACACCTGCTTTGAGCATCCCCTTGAGTGTAATGTAGAGATTACTGCTATCCCAGCTTTAAACCTCACCTTGCTTATGAGAAAGTAGACTTGCGAATAGCAAAAGCTTCAGGGGAGCTGCACGTTGAGGGCAAATGTCCAACGTGCAGATTCTGGCCCACGTGCTTTTGGAGGGCTGATCATACTTATTTCATAATTTTTCTGAAGGAAAAATCAGTAGCAATGTGAATTCTCCCCTCAAAAGCAACCAGGTGGCTTGTAGACAATTGCAGTTAGGGCTGCAGTGATCAGGGACAGAATTGCAGGAGCCAGCAGATCTCCTCCTTGTAAGTTCTTGCTGGCAAGCTTCCAAAATCATTTATGGCCTCATCTTTGGGTCAGTCAGTGGCAGCTGCTGCCTGGAGAAGGAAGAATTTGGTTCTTGTCCCCCCTGTTCAGTTCTGGGAATATCTCAGGGCCTATGTTAGTCTCCCTGTGGTTCAGCTCTCTCTGAATCCGGTAGGCATCATAAATCTTCAAAGACAGTTGAAACGCTTTTTACCACTTCCAATACCTAATTGCTAGTGGCTGATACAGCTTTTTCAGTCCTGCTGAAATCAACGCTGTCCACTATTGGTTCTTTGGAATCTCCTCTAAAAAGACACACTGAGCACAACCTTTCTGCTGGCAACATCTACCTCGCTACCATATCCCTGTCCACAGGATGTCTTTATGGGTTCTGTGAACTTGTTGAAAACTGATACACTTTCTCAGGTTTTTTTCTAGTTTTTTTCCAGTATTTAATGGATCCAAGTTCCTTGCAGGAATAAGGAATCTGACTGTCTTTGGTCCGCCCTGTGCCTGGGCTTCAGTGACAATGATCATTTGTGAAAAATACAAGCTTGTTACCTGAAGTCAGTAATCCATGAAAGAAGGCCTTCCCCCTCCAGTAGGCTTTGTTGGAGAGGAGTAACTGGTCTTTGGATCAGAAGAGCCAGATATCAGGTCCTGGTGACTAAATACAACTTTCTTCAGCATAACAGAAGGTGACAGCTACACTCAGCAGGGCTAATGATTCAGCTGCAGTGTTGTGTATAGATTTGGGTGCTGCAATTCAAGAAAGATAAGAAACAGCTGGATAAAGTCCAGAGGAGAGAAATGAGTGCTAAGTGGTTTAGAAAACATAACTTTCTGAAAGAGTGGAAGAATTGGGATTGTTCCAGTAAGAAAAGCAGGTTGGGACACCGTTAGTCTTCAAATATAATACATGCCTTTTTGCAAAGAGAAAAGAACAGGTTTTCCAGTGGTAGGTAAGACAATAGGCCAAAATAGAAGAAGCAGCAGCAGCAGCAGCATTTAGATTTGAAATTTTCAACAAGAAGTGTATTGAAGCACTAGAATAGCTTGCTGAGGAGATCATAGGAATATGTGAAAGGAGGTGTTAGGAACAAGTTAGACAAAGATCTGTCAGAAATCACAGCAATATGGTTGATCCTGCCATTGTGAACAGGTTTGGGTTAGATGCCTGCTTGAGATCCCTTTATTGCCCTACTTTTTATTAATAGGTGTTTCTCATGATGAGGACCAAAATCTTTCCAGTCAAAGACAGACAGGTATCTCATTCTTTGTGGTTCTGATTTTGAGAAGAAAGCCCTCCACAGGCTATATCATAAAACTAAATGTTAGCCTTTGTCCCAGTGTGGCATAACTCAAAGATAGATTTAAAAGGCACTTCCAGTGTTTTAGATGCTATTAAGCTGGAACCCCTTTCACAGTGGACTGGAGTCCTGAGGGCTTTCAGACACGGTAGGACAGTCGGTGTCTTAAATAAGCTGGCCTTACTGTTTCAGCTAGCTTAGCTTCTCTGTAAATGTTCACAGTTTGCTCTTCTACTCTGACAACCTCCTCATGAGAAATAAAGTTTTATTTTAGTCTTGACTTTTACTGTATTTGAAGTACACCTTTTTGAAGAATGAGACCAGTATCTTAATTTCAGTATCTGGAGTCCTTCAAAATACCTCTGTCTGGGGTCTCACACCCTTTCCTTCTGAAAAAGGTCATAACCAGAATATTTTGTAATAGTTTGAATCCCCCAGCCATTATGCCCAGCAGAATCAATCAATCAGTAGAGCAAACTCCAATTCCACTGAACTTTTTGTTGCTACCCTAAGTACTTTTATCTTTTAGCCGAAAGATGCTGTGGAATTATTGAAAATGTAATGCTTTGTAATTATTTCCAGAATAACCAAATATATTAATTTTTTTTTATTTCAGGAACTGCATCTGTGGCAGTTGCAGGTCTTCTTGCAGCTCTGCGTATCACCAAGAACAGGTTATCAGATCACACAGTGTTGTTCCAGGGAGCTGGAGAGGTATGTATTTTTATACATCAGGAAAAATTGTACTATGAAGATTTTACTTAATATTTGATCAAGTTATATGTATCCAGTTAACAAGAAGATTAAATGGGTAGAATGATCACTAACACCTGCTGAAAGTTGGTTCTTAATTCATATGTAAACTTACAGAAAAATCTCTGATCATCTGCTCAAGCCTTGTATTTTTCATAAGACATTTTGCGGACATCTGTTCTCTTTTTAAAACTTCAGGTTTCAGCTCTTCACCTGTAAATTGTTGAACTGCTCTCAGTATAAACAAACAAAACTTTTTGAAAAAATGAGGAAATATATCAGGCCACCAAAGAGAAATGAAATAAAATGTGTTTACCAGAGTCAGTGTTATTTAGTGAGAAGCAGTGCCCCTTTGATTTTTCCTGCTATTATATATAGTTTTTCAGTATTCTGCATGTCAAGACCATCCATTTCTGAAGATTTTAATGCACATTATTTTTTGATACAAATTTTTCAGTATAAATTTCTAAGTGACACTCAAGTGAAGGTTGTACTTATCTACAATGTGGCTAGCTGTCATCTCTTGTATGAAGCCTACAACCGCATGCAGGCTTCTGAAAAATATTATTCATGGTGTCGTGGTTTAACCCCAGCCAGCAACTAAGCACCACGCAGCCGCTCACTCACTCCCCCCCATCCAGTGGGAGAAAATCGGGAAAAGAAGTAAAACTCCTGGGTTGAGATAAGAACGGTTTGACAGAACAGAAAAGAAGAAACTAATAATGATAATGATAACACTCATAAAATGACAACAGTAGTAATAAAAGGATTGGAATGTACAAATGATGTGCAGGGCAATTGCTCACCACCCGCCGATCGACACCCAGCCAGTCCCCGAGCAGCGAATCACTGCCCCCCCCTTCCCAGTTCCTAAACTAGATGGGACGTCACATGGTATGGAATACACTGTTGGCCAGTTTGGGTCAGGTGCCCTGGCTGGGCACAAGAAGCTGAAAAATCCTTGACTCTAGTCTAAACACTGCTGAGCAACAACTGAAAACATCACTGTTATCAACATTCTTCACATACTGAACTCAAAACACAGCACTGTACCAGCTACTAGGAGACAGTTAACTCCATCCCAGCTGAAACCAGGACACATGGTCACCAAACCCCCCTGTAGGTGCAATATACTAATCCAGCTTTGTGTAGTCCAGATATCTTTAATTTGATTCAGTATTTGCTGCTACTGAGATCAGGTCTGTAGTTTTCAGAATGACTTGCATCCATGTCTGGCATGTCACTGCCTTTGTACATCAAGCCTGTCTGTCTCTCTGAAGTTCCTTCCCCTGGTTTTGCTCCATGTTCAACAGACAGATGAATCCACAGTCTAATGTTTATTTTTTTTGTTAGTATTGTCAGTGTGCCTGTTGCTGCAAAGAGGTAATGGTAGATATCATCCCTGCCATGGGAGCTCATTCCTAATATAACTACTTATTTCTTAACTAAAAAAGGGTAATCTCACTTGATTCTCAGTGAAATTGAATAACGGAGAACAAGAAACAGAATCAACCCCAGAAATATGTGTATGAGTTGGTAATCAGAAACACTGAGTGGTCTGTTGACTCATTTTGTTGCCTGTTATCAATCTGTACCTGGATGACATTTGATCTGTTGGATGAAATATTATAAAATCCAGTAAGAATGATACAGGTTTCAGCAAAATATTGGTACGTGAATTTTTCTTGCCCCTGCTTTCACTGGGAGCACAGTCAAGTCTAGAGTTACAAAACACATAAATAGTAGGTAAAAGGAGACTTACCTTCTTGATGGACATTTTGAAAAAAGATAAGAGCAAAAAATCTTTTAGGACTGAATTTTACTCTCTGGCATGCAGAGTGTGGTTTCCTTTGGTTTAAATTACCAAAAAAAAAATCTAATGAACAAACTAAAATTTAAAAAAAGAAAAAACATTTAATGTATTCTGAGATGATTATGTGGAATAAATATTAGTTTTAGCATTTTTCATTAGAGTTTAAACATTTATTATGCTGTCCACACTGTAAATGCCATCTTAAGATTTATCTATACTATGATTTTTATATATTATTTCAAATTTATCTATACTATTTATCTACATTATGGTTTCTAATTACCAAATGGTAGCAACAGTTCATTAGTGTTTACTTTATGAAAAAATAATGATTCAAGTTTATTGTTGAAGAAAATTAAGAAACTTATCTAGAATAGTGGGTAGAGGGAACAAGTGAACAGGGGATTTCTTTCATTTCTAGTTTCATATGCTATTTTTCTTCTCCTTCCTTCAGGCTGCACTGGGAATAGCAAACCTCATTGTTATGGCTATGGAAAAAGAAGGGGTATCTAAAGATACAGCTATCAAAAGGATATGGATGGTTGACTCAAAGGGATTAATAGTAAAGGTAACACAATTTTCTCATTCCTTTAATATCATGATAGTTATTTGCAGTCTGTAGGTAAAGGCAAGAACGTAATCTTTGTGAAAGCAATGACAACAATTTATCTCTCTTGATGTAGCAAGCTGGTTTTCTTTTCTAAAGTGTATTAAATGAATGACAGACTCCCATGTTACTTTGGAGGAGGCGTGATTATGCTTAGAGTTCCTGCTCTATTTCTGTTAAGCATGAGCACATAATTAAGTGGATTTTTCAGCAGTTCATTAAAAACCATGTAAGGAAAGAAATGTTCAACTTGTGGGTTTAATATTTCCCATGTTAATGTGGCTATTATTTGTTAGCATAATCTTGCACAAAGATGTATAGATACATTATTAGGATAGCATTCAAGGATTTTTTAAAAGGAACAAAAATATTTTTGAAGAGAGTATTTTCCTGGCATTGCAAGCATGTCATCCTTCTGCAAGAACTGAGTTATATTGCATCAAATAGCTTCTATGCACAGTGATATAGCTCATGTTGCAGATGTTGTGGTCTGCAGTGCTATCAACACTGGTCAGAATTTGAAGCTGCTGAGAGACTTCATCAGTCACCCTTACCTCATTCCTTCCATGTGCCAAAATAAAGAAACATATGAATTTCATGTGCCAGAATAAAGAAACTGGTATGTTTTAAAAGGTGGTTATGTATTTAATAGTTTGTGAGCTACTTAAAAGAAATGGATGAGAGGCCAGTTGGCTTTGCTTTTTCACCTTGCGTGTTGGTTAGCAGTGTTCTTTAGCTGTCTAACATTTAAGATCTTTTGTAGTTCACATATCTTTGCATCAGGAGCATGCATTCTGCAGCCAGTATCTGTGTTGGTTTATTGAACAGCACCACAGCACCTTTCACTCCTACTGTTAAAGGGAAGGTAGTAGGACCATAGACATTGAGATGGGAGAGTATTATTAAGGTCATCTTGGACATGCCTTGCCAGAAAGCACAAAAGCAGCCTGATCAGGTAACAGAAGAATGCTAGGGTTTGCTACTATCTAAGGCACAGATTTTTTTCTGGTGTTTTTTTGTTTGTTTGTTAGTTTGTTTTAATGAGTGTGTTTAATCTTTTTGGTTTTCACCTAATAATCTTAAAGTGCTTTTGTGTCCAAACACAGATGACTGAAGGCCTGTGTGTCTTCTGTGGCTGTTGAAAGCTAGAGGTTGCCTAAGAAGAATGGTGTGTTGCACAATTTCCTCCACCACAGAGACTGGGATTATCAGATAATACAACTGAACTAAAATCACCTCCTGGTGGTGTTAAGGAAACAAACTGACAGGGGTAGAAGTATAGGAACTTCACAGCCCTAAAAGAGTAAAACAGGTCTCGCTGCGTGTCCGTCCAGCCAAGGTGGTTAACCAGCCTTTCTTCTCTCCTGCTCGTTTCCTCTTCCTGCTTCTTTTACACCTCTCGCTGCTAATTTGCTAGTCAGCCGAGAAGTTGGGTTGTTGCTCTTGGTACGCAGTGACTAATTCCTTTCACAGTTTCTAAATTTTTAGTGACTCAGTGACTGTACTCTTTCCTCACTACCTTCTAGCTTCAGCACTCTCAAGTGGGGCCAAAACCAATCAGCATCTCACACAGCCTCTAAGTTCCCTTCCTCTGCTTATTCTTCTTGGTGGGGCTTTAATTTGGGTTTTGTCCAAAAAGCAGTCCACTGAATTTCATGTCCTGCCTGGAGTATATTTGTGAACTGTTCATGATAGCCAGACATAACAGCTGTCTGAGCTAGATTAGGGCTGAATTTGTGGCCAGATGTTGATGTAAGCAGCGGGAACCGATGGTGCGCGTTTCGGGTCATTGCTGGTGTTCCTGGAAGACCTGGCAGCACCAGTCTCCCTGTCTGGCCGTCCTGGGGGGGCTTGAGAATGGGTGGGTGCTTACTGCTGTGGTGTGTTTGAGTGCAGAGCCCACTGGACCTAGAAGCTGGAGATACTTCAGTGCAGGGCCTGAGCTGGGCATAAGGAAACCCATCCTTGGTCTAGGGCTATGCAAGTCCTCTCTTGGCTTTCTTCTGCAGCTAAATGTTCCCCCTAAAAAAATAAAAAAATAAAAATAATAATAATAAAAAAAACCCCCCCCCCCCCCCCAAGAAAATAGAGCATAAGCCTCTTGAAGCTTGTGATTTAACTGCTGGGAAGTCATATATACAGCAAGTAAATAATTAAATAATTAAGCTATTCCTGGTTTCTTTTTCTGGCCTGAGAGAGAATGCTGTACTTTAGGTCTGCTTAGGAAATTATTTTGGCTTTACCTGATTGCAGAAAAGTGCTGCAAGACTTGAAGGACTTTCCAGACTCTTAGAAATGAGATAAGAGAAGTAGAATGAGGCAGATTTGTGAGAACTGTGCAATGGGACTCTTTTGTTAGAAACATTTCATTATTGCAAAGGTGAGATTTGCCAAGCCACAGCATAGCTCACCAGTTAACTAACTTTTGCATAAACTAAACGGACTTCTATTTCTTACTACTAAGGAGGTATATCAATGGAAACCTGTTCAATGAAAGTCCCTTAAAATTTGCCTCACCAAAAACTGCTTGTTCAAAAGAGTTTTACTTGAAGCAGGGAGACCTTTTCAGTCCTAGATATATTCTGATCTGTTGCTTTAGCAGTATGAGAAATAACAGAATCTGTGAAGACTCAGCTATTACTTTGCCCAACTAAACTAATTTTTATATAATTTTTATTCTATGCTGTCCTTTGATCATTAATTTGCAATGCATGATTATAGATTTAAACGTTGTTTCTCCTTTCATCTGCTTTCTGTAGTATTTCAGCCAGTGCAAACCAAAGAAAAATAACCTTGGAACTTTTGTTGACCTGACTGCAAACAGTTTCCACCTTTTTCTTCTTCCCCCGCTCCCAAAAGCTGCCACGAAGTCACTTATCAGGCTTTTGTAGCTGATTTTTCCTTTGTGGCTTTTTAATTTTAGTTCAAATGCAGCTGTGTGTTCATTTTCCTGTTAATATTCCCCACCCTGTCCCCCGGGACCTGTCTTTTTTCATTAAACCAAGTTTGATGACCAAGTTTTCTGCTATGTTGTGGTGAAAGAGCTGGTGATGAAGACTGGTGATGTTTGTTATACTGTCTATAGTTTTGTTCTGTACTTCATTCTAGAGACCTTATAATGTTCATATCGGTATGGGGTTGTTTGTTTTTTTTTTTTTCTTTTTAATTTGTTCAGTATGCTTTCATCTTTTGAAACTATTTTTTCTCCATAGGTAGATGAGGAAGGTTTGCAGATCATAATATCATTGGAATTTTGCCACTTGAACTACGCGACTTTTTGAAACAGATATCACTCCTATTGAAATGCCTATCTTAAGTATCCCAGTGCATTCAGATGGAAGTTTTAATGTTTAATTTAAACACACTTTTAAAGTTGCTTTTGCACTCTTATGTACTTGGAGATTATGCATAAATGGTTGGGACTCATCTTTAAATCTGAATTTCTGAATTCTGTCACATTGTCACATTCTGTCTGATTGATGAATAGATATTTACCTGTATGAACACATTGATGGGTAATGTCTCCTACATTCCTTTTCTTTCCCGTATTCTCAGTGTTCCCATTGTGTTAATCACACAAATATACATAAATGTGTTATGCGTGGTGAACACATTTTGTGTCGTCTTTAAAGCTGCCATAGTGTCATGCTTAGCTATATTAGTGGCCAAATTTTCACCCACGAACTTCAAACACAGTAAATTCTTTTGTGTCAAGTAGCTGAGACGAGCCAGAAAGGGGTAAACAGTATTGGGATTTTCATGAGGTTCACCATAGAATCATAGAATAGTTTGGGTTGGAAGGTTAAAGATCATCCAGTTCCACCCCCTTGCCATGGGCAGGGACACCTTCCACTAGACCAGGTTGCTCAAAGCCCCATCCAACCTGGCCTTGGACACTGCCAGGGATGGGGCAGCCACAGCCTCTCTGGGCAACCTGGTCCAGTGCCTCACCACCCTCACAGGGAAGAAGTTGTCTGAGCATTTTAGTAATGTGCTGCAAATGCTTCTTTTTTCTTTCTTCTTTTTTTTTTTTTTTAATGGTTCTTGGAACTGCCTAGGAATATGATACAAATAATAAGGCATTTTTAAAGGGACTTAGTAGAAACACCCCACTCTCTGCTGAGGATGGACAGACTGATGGGAGTGTTCCTGGGCTGCCAAACATGTTTCTCTTGTGGTGAAGCTTATCTGTAATTTGCAAGACAGCATTAGATTTTTGTATGCCACATAATCTCTAGTGCACAAATGAAGTTCCCTCACATGGGGATGAATGTCATCCTTGATTTTAAAGAGTATGTCAACATGGAGCAATGTTGCTTTTGACAGTTTTGTACTCTATGCTTTCTAGTTCACCACAGTAATACTTGTGTCTAATCGAGTGATTTGTATTTTAAATGTCCATTAGATGTGTGATCTTATCCCCTGTAAGACTTCAGATCATCTGAGTGAAGCCCAAACTGAATGGCAAGCACAAGAACATCACTTGAGGTCTGATAGTTGAAGGCCTCAGAATATCGATCTTTCTAAGAGGAGGACTGAAATAGACCTCAAAAGTTTACCAATTTCTGTGGTCCTAATTAATTAGAATGGAGATACCCAGGTAATCCTATAGATAATCCTCTAAAATGTTTTCATTTTCCCTCCTCCTTCCCCCATTTGAATATTCCCGGCAATCTTATTTGAAAAGATCCTTACAAACAATTAACTGGCAGTGGATATGACCCTGATTAAAGTTTATGGTTTGGTCAAAGCTGGATACATACATGGTTCAATCTTAGCTTAGAGAATGATGGAAGAGAAAGGGGGACATTTGGGACTGATAGCAGAATTTTGGTGCCATAAAGGTGTGATTGCTCCCATTACAGTCAGCAGAGCTCATATAACATGTGAAAGAGCCTTTAGAGCTCACAGTCAGGTATCTTAATATTGAACTGAATCCCATCCAGACTGTTTGATTGTTACTGATTTTTCTTATATTTTAGCAATAATGACTTTTTAAAAAAGTTTGGATTTTATTCTAGATACTAATTTGATAATGGTTTTAAAGTTAACTTTTATATACTACTTAATATTATGTCTGCCTCTTCTAGCTTTCTTTTTATCAACAGCCAATTATTCTGACTCTTTACTTTGGTCCTTAATAATTTCATTTATGGCTGACTGCAACTGGCTAGGACTTTTTGAGCCAAAAAACTGATTTGTGTCTTAGCAAAGATGCAATGTCTTGGGTATCTCCAAGGAGCCACAATCACTTAAAGTGGTTTCTGCCTTATTTTACTCATGTACTATCCCAATGAAGCAATCCTTGTTTGCTTTGTCAGTTATTCTGATGTCTGGGGAATTAATCTGTGCAGTTTCATCTTGCATTTATCTTGTTCTATGTGAAGTATAAGTTTCGCAGAAAGGAAACACATTAATTTGTCTTTGAACACTTGTGGCATTACTCATACTTGGTCAATAATACATGAAAACAAGAGAGGACAAGGCAAAAGGATGATTGCTGGGGCATGCTCAAGGAATACTCGCATTGTTTTCTCTAAAAGAGACACCACCAAAAGTTTGGGTGTTAAATTTGTTAGCGTGTAACTGTTTCCTCTTTGACACCATGTACATTAGATGTACTGATGAGATGGTGACCTAGTTTGGATGGTTTATGATTTCTTTTGCTCATGCTCTGTTATTGAAATGAATGATTGTTTTGCTCCATTTTGTTTCTGTTGTTCTGTGGGTTCGTGACTTGCTCTGCTTCTCAGATCTTATCTTCTTGAAATAATTGTCTTCATAAATTTTGTCCTGCCTGTTAACCATGTGTGCTTATTTACATGGAAAGGGTATTTTATACATTTTACAGGACTTTAAATAAACAGCCCTAATCTTCTAACAATGTGGTTTAAAGTCAACACCGGAATTACATTTCTTACCTAAATCGTATATTTCAATGCCAACCATTGACATTATCTCCTCAAAATGTTGTGGTTTTTCACACAGTTGACAACAAACTGTTTATTAATGCCACGTCCAAGTTGCCTCGTCTGGTTTTAATCTGCTCTCTTCACCTTTAGGTGTTGGGTGATGGGCTTGATCAGGAGGCACGGTCGCTTTATAATGAAGGCCTCGGTGTGGGGATTTGGCAGGGCTTGTACATCTCTGCTTTTTGGTTCCTAAACAAGGTAGCAGAGGAGTGCCTGTCACCTGCAAGCCCTTGGGCTTCAGTAACCCCTGACCAGTGAGTCCGTACCCATACCTCCACCTCTGCTTCTACATTTTGTGACTCCTCGTAACCAATGCTCTCCTGGGGTTCTGGGGAGGGAGGGCAGCCTGGCACGGTCCCTTCCCTTTCGTGCTTCTGGAGGACTCCCCAGAGAGTTCCCTCAGCTCCGAGCGCTGTCTACAGTCCCTGCCTAGAGCCCTCCAGTTGGTTCATCAACCACCTTTAGACCATGGATTTACTTGTGATGAAAGAGATAAGAAGCCATGTAGAAATCATCTCCCAACAGGGAGATGTTTCACTGCCTTCTCCCATGACTCTAAACCACATCCTTTTTTCCCCCCTTCTTCCTTGATGCTGTTAACAACTGCTTTTTTGTTTGTTTTGCTCTTAACTCTGCAATAGGGAACTCACAGGAGAAATGCAAGTAAAACCAAAACATTTGCAGTTGGAAATGCTCTACTTGCTAATGGACTGCTTTGCTCTTTGGTCTCCAGTTCTCATGTCTTTTGTGGTTCTCATGTCTTCAGTATCTAAGAACCTCAGATGAATTTATTAATTTGTCTGCGTACTGATCTCTGTGCTCTTGTTTAAATAAGCCGCAGTTGACACAGTCGAATGGAGGCAAGCATTTATATAAATAGATTTGTGCCTCCCTGGTTGTGTGACGGGACGAGTGCCAGCGCCGCCTCTAATGTGGGACAGTGCAGCCAGTCCTCAGGGTGCTCTGGCTTATTCTCGGCTGTCTCCCAGCTGATGGAAAGAGCAAATCTTGGAGAGCCTCCAGCCCTGCCTCTCCCGCCTCGCCAACATAAAGCTGCTCTGCTCTTCAGCCCTGGCTCATGGGGCAGCCCTGGCAGGACCAGCTCAAACGGGCCATGGCATTAGACTTCACATTGGTGGTATTTGTAAGATTTGCCTCCCGTTTTGTAGTAGCCCACGTGGATGTCTGCTGTGCAGTCTGGTCTCCTGTTTTTACAGCTGTTTTCTATGAATTTTCTCAGGGTTTTATTGATGGGTCATTTTTGTTTGTTATCTGAGCCTCTATTTGGTTCTATAATATGACGATATGAGTAACTTTCTGTGGAAACTGTGATGTACATTTGCTTGAAGCCTGATCCCAGTACCTCCTTTGTTGCTTCTGCTGTTGATCAGCCACTAAAACTAAAAACTTAAGAACCCTCCCTAAAACTAAGAACTACTTTCAGATCAAATCCGAAACACAAGCAGTTTTTCATAAAACTATTAACTACTGAGTCCTGTTTCTGCCTTTTGCTCCTTGAATTAAAAGGTGCTGGTATCCAAGCGAGTGTGTTTTACTATTTGTAATAATAATATATAATACCAATGATTCTCATCCATTAGGGAGTATAGACATTTTAGGATTGCCAAGATCTTTCATACATAATGTCACCATCAGAGAATGCTGCTATTGTTTCTTTATCTCTGTACTTCATCTGCTGACTTAACACAGTCCACATTGTAACTTATTTGCTAATAAAGAATTTAGCTCGTATTACTTTCCATCCAAGATACCACAGTGACTTCTAATATAGCAACATATCTGTTTTCAGGTTGCTTTGTTCTCTTTTGTTCAAATCCAAAATAGCCCATAGGTTTCTTGGTACAAAATGATACTGTGATAGAGGCAATGCTTTTTCCCTCCAAAGTAATTTCTGATATTTTCACTGAGTTTTTGGACTTAATGTTCATTAATCTTTTTGAGTGTTTTTAATATTCTCCACCTTCAGCATTTTAGTGAAGGTGTATTGTATGGTTTATTCAGGCAGCCTGAGTATGCATTAAAGATGCTATGGTTGTCTTCATGGTACTTTAGTATGCAGTTTGTTTGGCTGTTTGGTTTTGGTTTTTTTTTTTTTTGTTCAAGCAAACTTATTATAATGCCCCTAGCAAATTACTTATTCTATAAAAGATAAGGAAATAATGTAAGAATACATAGCATTGCAAAAAGTTATATAATGAAATGTTGGTGCTTTTTTTTATTTCTTTCTTGAGATGCTGAATACATTTGGGAAGTTAAAGCAAGAAGGATATGTAGCCTCTTTTTCTACTTTTATGTTCCTCCTTCTGTTGAAAGAGTTTGTGAGTTGTACCTTTCCCTCTGAATAGGTGCACACGTATCACATCGAGTCTGTTAGTTCATCTGGATTTCAGTGTGTAAGACTTCCTTTTTGGATTTAGGGAGTATCACTTGATGCAGGAAAGATGCTTGTTAGGCATCATAGAAAACATATTACAACTTAAGACAGCTACTGTCTGGCTTAGGTGAGTCTTCATACTGCTGTTTGAACAGTGGTGCAATAATATCCTTTGGTAGAAACCCCTGGAAAAATTCCTCCCCTGCATGGCAAGCATTGAAGTCCTTCAGTGAAACAGTGAGACTTACTGAGGCTTGGTGTACTGAAAGGGGCACATCTTTAGATTGCTGATTTTTCTGAGCCCTTTTCATTGAATGAATGAATTTTAATAACGCTAAAAGAACAAGATAGTGGACTTAGAAGACAAATACGAATGTGACTGAAGATGGTGTTTCTACTTAAAAGACTCAGAGCTTCATACACAGAACCCCACAGCTCATTCAAATTCTTTCTTAGTATGGAGTATATTAAATTATTCCTTTTCCTATTAGAAGAAGAAGGGAAATACTAGGGAGCTGTGTGCCGTGTTAGTATCTTAGGATTATGGAGATGCAAGCAGACCAGAGCAGTTTCTGATTTATGCTGCCTTGTGTTGATCCTCTACAGCTCATTTCCTAGCAGCAGATAGCCAGAGTACAAAAGCTAGCTAAGCCAGGGGTGGAAATGGAAATGTCAGAAGACAGGCTCTGTGCTTCTGGAAGATCTTTTAGTCGGAGCAGCTCTGCACTGACAGGTCCATCCACTTTGCATCTCTCCAGTGTCAGGAGGGAGACAAGACAGAAACCCACACAAATCCAGAATTGAGGCTTCTGCATTTTGGCTCCATCCTCTTCTCTCTGCTGACTGACAAAAACTCTGTGATTTCTTATTCCGGCTATAGGCATTCAGAGGCGGATGTCTGGAAGCTTGTACTAAACGGACTGGCAACCCCTTAGTTTGAGGTTAAGCATGCACAAAACTGAATTGTTTCTTCCTTCCTGCAAGTTGCTGCTTGCCCTGTTGGCAGGGCATGGAGGAAAGCTAGCTGTGCTTTTGCTGCCGCCTCTCTACTTTGCGGAGAGCAGAACTTAAGAGTTTGCCAATCTGAGGACAAAACCCACTATCTAGAGCACTGTCCTTTAAACTATTGGAGTTTTGTAACCAGATCAACTGGCTCGTCTTGAAATCTTGGACACAGTTTTTAGGGAGGTGTTATGTAGCTCCTGTAGGATCACTTCATTAACAATTAAAATACATTTCTGACAATCTATTTAAAAATACATATTTAAAAAAACCCCTAACCATAGAATTTCTTTTATAAGCATTTTCCAAGCAAAAATCTCTATGTACATAGCTGTTGTTATTTTTGCTAAGCCACAGAATTTAATATTTCAGTCTTAGTTAATATACTAGAAAAATATTTACTTGGAGACATGATTCATTCTGACTAATGGGATGAAGCTAATTCAGACCAAAGCTGAATAAAGAGATAAATTTAAAATTGTTTGGGGTTTGGGTTTGTTTTGGTGGTTGTTTTTTTTGTTTTGGGTTTTTTTGTTGTTTGTTTTAGAATGGTAGAATGTCCTGTGTGAGGTTAAGAGCAGATAGAAATTAAGATAGGGCAGAAGTGAATCTGACCTAAGCTGACCCATGTGGCTCACTGGTCTCACTAGCCAGTGGCCTGGAAAGGGTTGCAGTGGATCACATCCAGCTTATTGTTTGAGTACTCCTTTGTAGCTAATTAAATGAGAGATGATCATATATGTCAGTAGGAAATGGGGTTTTGAATCCTTGATGTTGCATCAGTAAGTGTTTTAACAGCTCTGCTGTTGTCTTAATTTTAAAACCTTGAAGTACCTCCTCGAAAGCCAATCGAGTGTAAAACCACATAAAGAAGTAACTCTGTTTCATGCAGCATTATGGTTATTTGTTTTGATTAAAAACAAAAATGAAAGAATATCAATATTTTTCTCCACTAAGATGTTAGCCTGGCCTCTTAGCTGTTACGCACTATGGAAAAAATCAGAGGTCACCTTTCCCGAGAGTTCTGCACACATCTGCAGATCCTGGAGGTGCTCAGAGCTACCAGCCTGCCACAGCCTGAAGAATAAGCTGGTCATAGCTCTTAGAGGTGATTTTTTTTTTTCTTGGTAGCTCAGGGCAGTCTCCTAGAGGATGGATTTTAAAACTAGATCAAAAAATGGCTTCCTTAGTAGCAGCCTGATAAGTTATGAAGAAACCAAATGAAGAAGCAGCGTGGGATCAGATGGTTGCCCACAGCACCCACTCCTGGCTCCGCAGAAAACCTGCCTCGAAGTTGAGCTCCTTGGAGCATTTGCATTTCAGCCAACCAGCTGATTCAAATGAAAAGTAGCTTTTATTATAATATTCCTAGTTATTCCTAGCAACAAGCTTTTGGGCTGGAAGTCATAAATGCGATTTTTTTTCTTTGGTGACTAAAAAGAAAAGTTCATATTTTTCCCCTGAAAATGTTAAGGAAAATTCCTACTTTGAAATGAGATGCATATAAAACGTGTGTGTAGACTGTGGGGACATCTGCTGGGTTGCTGGGAAATGACAGACTTCAAGAAGTGTATTGGTGGAGGGATTCGAGTGTGAATATGCCAAAAATTGTTAATATTGCAGCATTCTTTTGAGACTAAGAACTTCACATTTTACCTGCAAAGGAAACCAGGCACCCATATCACAGTGTTTCTGTGCTAATCACTCTAGGAGAACACTTAAGACCCGTATAAGCACATGCAGACATAACCCTCTTAATTTAAAAACTCTGTATTTTGGTGGCACAAGAAAATCTGTAGAAGGGGAGAAATCTCTGGAAATTCCTTGTAATCACGGGTGAGTCAAGAGAAGCTGGCATCCTGTGAGGCAGACCAGCTCAGTAGGCCCCGACCACATAACAGCCTTCCTGCGGCTTCGTGTGGTACCCTCAGGATGGAAATGCTTTTCTTGCAGCTGGAAATGAAAAACGGCCTTCCCTCCTGTCTACCAGCTCCTGCGGTGGCTGTCTGAGGACCAGCAGAGGAGCTTCGGTGATGGGATTGGCCCAGCCACACGTTGCCACATTGCAGAATCGTGGTCTGAAATGTAGCATCGGATTTCTTGGGTTTACTAAAATTAAGCAAAAATGCCATTAAAAAACTAAATCTGGCTTGAATCCGATAGTGTATGCAGTCCTAAATCATGCCAAAATTGTCAAATTCATAGACTTTGGTGGAATTGTGGAATGAATTCTGTTCCAGTACTTCAGTATAGTCTTAATTAACTTGCTAAGATTAAGGAAACTTTCATCTTATCAGTTGGAAAAGATGTAGCTGGGGAGATGGTATGTATCTGTTCTGGCTATTAGGTCAAAATTACATTTAGCATTCCATTTTCCTCATGTACTTCCCTATATATCTGTATAATCTGCTTCTTGCTGTCTGAAATCTTAAAATGTTTAAGGGGTTGGCACCGTCCTCTAGGTTTGTGTTTGAAAAGTGCCTTTGCAGTGATGTTTTCTGCAGGCATGAGAACAAAATGAGGGGTGGAGGCATATACATTTTAAACTCTTCTGCTGAAGTTTTCAGATGCCTTTGTACAGACAGAGGTCCACATATTTAGACAACTAATATAATTTTCACAAATTCTGACCCCTTCTTGCCCCACGCTCCACGTTACTTACACTGAGCTCAAATCCTGTTTGCGGCCCAGTCAATGTCAATGATACTCTATAGCCCCTTTTCCTGCATCTATCATATTCCATTTGGAAACCTTGTTGGGCATCGATGGGTGGAAATTGCCAGTATAGATCACGGTGAAAGTTGTTTCACAGCTGAGTCAATTTTATTAATGCAAAAACAGTGCACCAGACATCTGTTTAGAATTATTTTTATTCCATCCTTAAGAATGAATGACTTAAATATGAAAAATATGGAGCAAAATATAGGCTCCCCTATAGTCTATATACTACCCCCAAATAGCTTCTATACTTTTAGACAAGAGCAAAGCTGAAAAAGCCGGGAGAAGCTATTTTTGGTTTGCTTGGTTAAAAATCCCCCCCCCCCCCCGCCTGGCGCATCTGTACTGTTTGCTATATAAATATATTTATGCTTTATCATGAGTAACTTTAAGCATTTGACCAAATGTTAAAAGGTAAAACAGTTGTAAGAATGCTTCAAAGAAGAAATTGATGATGCTTTCATATAATTATTCATACAGTGGTGTTCTACAGCTATTATGAATTTAAAGATACTTAATTTAATTTACCTACTGCTTAGAGAAATAGATTAGTCCTAAATTATCCTAAACGTATTAGCTGTACACAGTGTAACTTTGCCTAATATGCTATTTGGTGATGCAAAAGTAGAAGTGAAAATAGGACATATTAAACCAGTTACATTGTAAACTGATTATCCCAGGGTAATAGGTTCCATTAAACTTATAATAAATATCTTCTTTTTTTCCTTGCTCAGGGGCGTGCCTCGCTAACATCTGAGAAACAACGTTTTGCCCATGAACATGGTGAAATGAAAAATCTGGAAGATATTGTTAAAGATATAAAACCGTCCGTGCTAATAGGTAATTTCTTTTACTTTAAAGCAATGACCTTATTCTTTGTTGGAAAAAAATGGGGATGTGGCTTTGTCTGAAGACAAGATCAAGTTCCTCTGAACAGAGTTTACCTTTGTGTGTTTTTAGAAAACACTAGGTGCATAATGGACTCTATTAAGCAACTAAACAATTAGTAACTATCCAAGCATGTAACACTGCTTTCACTCCAAGCCATCCGTTTCACAGGGGGAATAATCCAAGTTGGTTTAAACATCTGACGGGGAACCTTATCACCCTCCTAAATTACTTCTGATTTAATGTGGATGGTGTAATACAAATAACCTCAAACTTAGACTGAGAAAACTGAGCTAAGCACATGTAAAGCTGCACAAATATAAGCACGCTGTAGCTGAATCTTCTTTTCCCTCGTATTTAGGTCCTTAGCCACCAATCCTTTGTGCAGACCAAAACACAGATTTTACAAAGACTTTTTCTTTTATAAAAGCACCAGGATTTGGGGTGTCAGTAAAGGATTGCTCAGCTCTCTGCAGTTTGGTGGTTATATTTCAGTGACAGTTTCAGGAATGAACTGGAAGTGCTCTTAAATCATTTTTTTTAATGTGTAAGACTTGAAAATCCATCTATCTGGCTAGTAAAATCATTCATCAGATGATGGAAAATCTGAAATGCCACAGTGAAAGTTATCCTACATTTTAAGAGCTACCTTTTCAACTACGCCTAGACCACATGGTCCTTGTTCAGTAAAATCTGCTTTTGACAATGATCACGAAGGAGGTAAATAAAGTTTGTCTTTTTCTATGCTCCATAAAGATATGAGTGCAAGACAGAGTCAAAGTAGTCTAGAGAATTTATTTCATAGAACACAAAGCTGAAAAAGCTAGTGGAACAGCAGAATAGATTGAATGATCTGTGATATTTATCTAGGTAAAGATTTGTGGATGCTTAGGGAATATTTGCTGTCATGAAATATGGATGTTTACTGTGTGTCATTTTTATATATAAATCTATGCGGCACTTTCCCTCAAGGTCACTTTCTGCTATCCATACTGCATAACAAAGGCTCTTCCAACAGTGGTTTTTTAGTTTGGAGGACTAGTCATTCAGTACCTTCCCCTGGGCAGCAGCAGCAGTCATGGGGAAATATGTTGATACTCCTTCTCCCAGTGTTTTACTTAACTCTGTCTCAGCAAATCCTCATATACATTTCATCGCCTGTGATGGCTCAAGGAAAAACCTTAGTTTATCTTGACCAAATATGAGAAATTGCAATTTTAAAATGAAAACCAAAAAAAGAAATAGCCGGTG
This sequence comes from Haliaeetus leucocephalus, assembly GCF_000737465.1. Classification (NCBI taxonomy): domain Eukaryota; kingdom Metazoa; phylum Chordata; class Aves; order Accipitriformes; family Accipitridae; genus Haliaeetus; species Haliaeetus leucocephalus. Next base: position 3,623,411 of record NW_010972631.1, read on the forward strand.
AGATTGTTCAGAGCATTTTGGTTTAACTTTATATCTGAAGATAGTTGTCATTCTTATTATTGGCTGTCCAGAAGTAGTTTTAGAAGACATTAAACATTTGGCAAATGCAGACTTAACCAGAAACTAAGGTGTATAACAGGCTTAGACAAGCAGGTCAAAATTATGAGTCCTTAACTGTTCATCAAACATACAGAGGCCCAGCTGGTCTAGCAGAGCTTTTGCATCTAAGCATCCTTGTTCATTCATAGAAGGTGAAGTACAGAGAGCTCAGATTTGCAAAAAATAGTAGTATGTGACAGAAATGTTTGAGCAAGAGATGTTTAAGCTTTGAGAGAAGTCACCGATTTGTATCAATTGAAGAGTCGACTCTTTTGTTACCAAGGGATCAGAATAAAGGAGATTTGGCCATAGGCAAAACCAGGTGGGTCTTAGACATCGTTGGGCCCACAGTAAGCACCTAAACAGCACCTGAAGAGCCTGTCGTAGGGTGCTTGGGCTTTCTGTAGACCTCTTGGGAAAGCTCAATTTAAAACAAATCAAGGCATTTCACTGAACTGTACGGGGTGAGTAGGTTCTGCCTTATGTTAGGGATAATACTGAAGTGTCACTGTTGCAAAATCTTCTATACAAAACTTTATGTTAACCACATATTAGGAAAAAGGTTGAACTCCATTTTAAAGGAGGAGGTATGCAGTAAGAGGAGCTCTGTTCTTTAAAAGTGGCGTGCATGTCTTACCTTGAACTGATTGCATTTGTCTGCTTGTTATGTTTTTCTTCTTTAGGAGTTGCTGCAATTGGTGGTGCTTTTACTCAACAAATTCTTCAGGATATGGCTGCTTTAAACAAACATCCTATTATTTTTGCTCTCAGCAATCCTACCAGCAAAGCAGAATGCACTGCTGAACAGTGCTACAAATATACAGAGGTAACCAAAGATTAACATATCTCCAGTATATGCAGTGAAAAGTAAATCTGAAATTAAATTTAAAATGGGAGGAAGACAGAGGGTGGAGTAGCAAGTACTAATCATGCCTGTGTGTGTAGGTAAAAATAGTTTAATTAAGTAACAGGTTTTTCAGATTTTATCAAGACAATTTCACTGAAGTCACAACATGCTTGCATCCTCATAAAAACATTTAATAGCTTTTTATTGGTGTCAGGCAAGAGTCATAGACTTTATTATAACCAAAGCATCAGTAACCATCAATCATTAAAGCCTTATGCCTGTTTTTGAACTGTACCACTTTGTGTAATATAAACACGCAGTGGCACGCTTTTCATCTGAGATTTTATAAATACTCATTAGGGTAAGAAAATACTTCAAGACAGGAAATAGACTCTTTAAAATAATACTTTCTTAAGAGCTGGGGTAATTGACTCCTTTTACAGAGATTTCTATTATGGAAACAAAGGTGAAAATTTAGAGAACTGTGCTTGCTTATTTATTATTGTATTATAAAAGTGCTAATAAACACGTTATCCTGTAATTCAGTCTAGAATTTGGAATGCAGGGGTACTGTCCTGTATGTGTTTCATAGTGGATTGTGTTTGGATTTCTTGTCAAGTACAGGGCAGTTTGAATGACAGTTTCACAGTGTTTAAAAGACAAATTTAGCATGCCCATTCCACACTGCACGGTACACAATTACAGCGCAATGCAAGAGCCAGGGAAGTGGCTGACATGAAGGGTTGGTTATAGTGGGTAATGACATCTGGTAGGCAGAGCAAAAGGCGCACTGAAATATTTGATCTGTCACCAAAATGTATAATAAGCCAGCCATGATAATACTGCATGACACCAAACTAAACAGAATATTCTTCTGAAGAGCTGAATAGCAACAGTGGCATATTTTTAAATGCACATTTCCAGTTCTCTAAAATAGGCATAGATATTTCTGATACAAAGCGCCTCTGAAGTATTTAACAGTGACATTTATCACTTCAGCAGTGCTAGCATAAATAAAGGCTGGCTCTTCTTCCCCACCTAAATTTAGTGCTTAAGCTTGAGGGTGCTCCCTCCCCAGCAAGCCAAGAGCCAGGGGCCTTTGGGCTGCGGACGTAGAGCCTGTGCAATGCCAGTCCCCTCGTTAGTTCAAAACTGCACTGCCTGCTGTAGAAATTACTTCTCTCTCCCTGTGTACCGGGAATGATCTGGGGAGAACCTGGTAGCAGCGCTGCAGGTGGGTCGCCCCAGAAGTGCCTCTTCTGCCATCCTCGAATGGCACTCCATGGTGCTGGCATCTGCTCCCGGCAGGCTGTTCCCATCCCAGGGGAAGAGCGAGACTCCGTCAGCTGTGCAGCTCCCTTACAGCCCATCTCGTGGTACTCCAGTCGTATCACAACTCTCAACATGCACCCTACTGAACGTTCCTCGTAGCTAATTTTAAGCCGTTAGCATCATGAGCCCTGTCACCACGTCTGGGCCACCCCACAGGCTTCTGTTCCTCCCTGCAGCTGCCCGACGTGTGCTGTGTGCCAGCGCGGAGCTACGCCTGCCTTTGGGTCCTGCGAAGACATTTAGAGGTCCCATGTGAACTACAACATAAAATGAGTTAGAGCCAGTTCTCTTGTCCTCAGGACAAGTGATATGGAGCGACTTGTATAGGTACATCTAAATCCTCTAATTCCCCCAAACGGGCTGGCTCTTCCATACTGCCTGCTGGGACCAGTCTATGCATGGTGCCTGGGCTCTGGTGGCAACAGTGCTAATTAGCACTACTCAAAAATCTGCTGGGAAACATCCTAGTGGTTTATCAGTGTTGGATGATCACATACTGGCACCTGAGTTGGTGTCCTCACCCTGCTCAGTATATTACAAAGAGGGGAGCCCCAGGGTCGCAGAAGAGGAGGTCCCATCACCAACTTGTGCTATAGGTTGTTCCTGGGACAGAGCTTGCACCTTTGTCATTCTGTTGAGCTGTGGCATGGGCGCAGGGGCCTGAGAAGGGTATATTGGGAGGAACAGACAGCTTTGCCTGTCCTCACAGCTCAGAAATTGCCACATCCAAAAATGCAACATTTAGTGGCCTTAGTGTCACTTTTGTGGATGACCTGCTGTTGGGAAAAAATTCAGCAGCATCACCCGTTGTTACCATGACAGTATTGTCCACTTCGAGTTTTATAGCTCCAGGTGTATGCCTTCTTCCCATGTGCCCTTCTTCTTCTGGCGTGGATGCACAAAGTGAATAATGAGTGCTGGCTTTCACTTTCTCCTGCTCTAAATTGTGCTGATAGCTCTTACCTGAATAAGGCAGATGTTACTCTCTGACATCAGACAGTCAAAGAGAATTGCCAGTGATCTCTAGGATCAGCATCTGATGCTCTTGAGGCGTACTCAGTTAAGTAGCTCTCAGAAAAGATATTAAATAGATGTAACCCAGCTTCCACAGTGATAGATATTTAACAGGATGTGTGAAATACTTCAACAGCATCCTCACACCTAACATGCTTTCTTTGGCTTGTTACAATTTAGGGACGTGGCATTTTTGCCAGTGGAAGTCCTTTTGATCCTGTCACTCTTCCAAGCGGACAAACGCTCTATCCTGGACAGGGTAACAATTCCTATGTGTTCCCGGGAGTTGCCCTTGGCGTTATTTCATGTGGACTGAAACATATTGGCGAGGACGTGTTCCTCACAACTGCAGAGGTATTCTATTAAAAATTATTTAAATTCCTTAATTTAGTAACTTGGTAATAATGAACAATTAAACAGAAATAGTTAAACATTATCTTTTAAATTGGAAAAATAGTGCTTTCTGTGTAAGGTCTTTACTTGCAAGGTATGTTGTTTTTTATAAATTCTATTTGAACAAGTTATTTTTAAAAAGTTAATACTTGATCCAAAGGTCATCTGACATAAACTTCACCTGTTGGCGAGGAAAAAATAGACTTCAGTACTCTGTTATCACAGGTGAATGCACATATATACAGTTTGCATACATGTGCACATAGGTTTGATTTTTAGATTGAAAGGAACTATATTTTGATGTTGGTAGCTTTGGGGTGACTTTTGTGGGTATTTTACTTGCAAAAATTATTTGGATTTCTTTTAGCTTTCTAGCTTTTTTTGCTATTTTTGTGTAGAGCTGTTGGCACCATTTTTTGTGGACCTCTCTTATGAACAGTCGGTGAAAGTGCCATGGTATTCGGCCCATTTTCTTTCTTATCCTTTTCTGCATTGGTTCTTTTCTTTCTTCGGACAATTTTTTTTATCTTTGTTCTGACGTTATCCAATATGTGATCTCTCCTTCTTTATCTCCACTCAGTGGGCAAGAGATGAACAGAGAGCAAACACTTCTGGTTCTAGGAGTCATTCACCACCTACTTCCAGTGATGGTTCAAAATCTGACATCCACTGTCTTACAGTAGGACATTATAAATGCATAGGATTGTATCTTCCGGAAGTATGGGAGAAGAATCTGGCCTTTATTACTTAAGAATCCCTTATTCAAACAAAATAAATTGCCAGCAGCGGTTGAAATCAAATGCGTAACACAATTTTTTTTTGTAATTTTTTTTTTTTTTACAAAACAGTAAGTCAATCTTTCTGTAGCTGTTTCTCACTTAAGAAAATTGTAACTTTCTGTGCTTTTCTGTGTCCAGCATCTTTGCTCCTCATCCACTATAGCGTCATAGCACCCTTACCCCTCCTTCCTCTGACCCTTTCCATGTCACCCCCTTCCTTGCCCTATCCTGGAGTTCCTGCCTCCCCTCCTGCCGCTGTTGGTTCTGCTCTTGGCTGGCACGAAGAGCAACGTGATGAGCCTCACAGGACTCAGCTTCCTTCTGTTGAGTGATGTGATATCCAGTGATGCTCAAGCTCCTGGCTACTCTGCTCCCAGGAATGTGCTTCCAAGCTCATCCTGCTCAGAGAGAGCCCAGGCTCAGTACAGAGAGTGATTAGAGAGCCCTAAGCAGTGCATGATGGTCTGGCCATTAAAAGCCTGATGCTTTTGGTTTTTTTTAAAGGGTATGGAAATAAGGCTAGCCTCAGTTTACCAAGTTAATTCTAATTAACCTAGATGCACTTCAGTGGCAATTTCTACCCAGTCCAGTTCATATAAATTACAATCCACAGAACTTCGTTAAAGTGCAGCATCCTGATCTTCAAAGAATCTGTGTAAGCATGCTTGGAAATACATGGGTAGTATAGGTAGCACACAGAGGAAGCCTCAAAGCAATGCAATTAGCAACTATTATAGAACAATTAAAAAAAAAAAAAAATTACCCCAATTAGCAGAAGTGAGAATGCCTGACTCAACTCTTGCAGCTTCCCTAAGGGATATTGCATTCCAGGATTCTTGCTCCTTGTGTCCTCTTCATGGATTAAAGGGAAGAAAATGGCCCTTTACTATCACTTGGAGGCAGCTGATAGGCAATGTGATCCTATGACCGGCAGTACATGACAGGAAGCTTTCTTAAAGGGTGAGCACTTGCACACTGCCCTTGCTGGATTTCTGAAGGGTTTTTCTAAGGTGTGTACTATGGCATCTTTTAAAAACTTTGCCAGCAGCTTGCCCTCTGTAAGAAAGATATTCACAATTTCCATCTTTAAAATTAGTAAAAAGCCCAGACTGTCTCCACTGGCTTTAACCATCTTAGGAGGGCAATGATCCATCTCATAAGTCTTTGTATAATTATATCCTCCCTTTAAATCCTTCCCTGTAATTTCAGTTGGATATGGTGATCCTTGCTTGCTGGTCTAAACTGCTGTGTTAAACAGTTGTCTTATTTAATTCTAGAAGTTGCTTCATTTTGGTTTGGGTGAAATGGTTCCTATATATAGAGTGCTGATGGATGAAAGGTGACATGTATGTGGATTGAACGATGTTTCAAGTGGCAGTCTACTAAGAAAAAAATCTGTTCTGAACAAAGAAACTTAACAAAGAAACGTAACAGTCAGGGAAGTAAAATGGCATCAGAAATTGCGAGGAATCTTTAAAATTCTCTCTTGAGGTAGAGGTTCTCTCCTGATTCTTCTTTTTTGGTAAAGCTTTTGCTACATAATTGCCATCCTCTAGTAAAATCCCTAGAAAAGTTTGACATGTAAAAATGTATATTTTTTTTTTCTTGCACAGAAAGTCTCTATTGGTGGCAAGATCAATGGATAGCTACTCGCCTTACAGCTGGAGCTAAGAGCAGTCACATCTGGTCTCCAAGCTTGCGTGAGAGGCAGTGTGTGACTGTGGCTTGGGTGAGCTGCAGCTGGTTACTGAGCAAGGCGACAATGGATGGATTTCGGAGGAGCCTTTGCCAGAAGAGGTGTCAGGGAAGGCCGGGAGGGCTACACAGGCCCTTAGCTGAAATTACAGTGCAAAGCAAAGGCAAAAGTGCCTTTTGTTTTGTTTTCTTGGCTTTTTTAATGGAAGGATAAAATCAGAATAGTTTCGTGTGGGTTTTAGAATAGTGGTTAGTATTCTCCATTTGAAATGGAAACACTCAAGATGTTGCAAAATTTAAAGCACCAAACCCATGCATTTTAGACAGAGGGACCTTCTCAGACTGTAGCAGTAGCTTACCTGAAAAAAGAAAGTATAAAAATAAAGCAGACCAGGCTGCATGCCTGCACCTCCTGTCTTCTTGCTTTGCCACTTCTCCAATTAAATCCGTTAAAAGTCACAAATACCTTATTGTAACTACAACAAATTCAACTTTCGGTGTTCTTTTCTTCCTGCCAAGTAAAATAGAATGTAACTTTGACTTTGGATGATAAATCTAAGGTACTGTAAGCTGTAATACCTCTTAATTGCAGGCAATTGCTCTGTGATGACAAGGGACATTACCTATTCTTCTAAGTTCTACCAAACACAACAAAAGGGACAGAAAATTATGAACTAATGAAATATTCTTGGCATGTGTGACCTACAGTTAAGCTAGTCCAGAAATAATGCTGTTAAATCCTTTCATTTTAGAGAATATGGCCTCCAAAAGCCAAGATGCCCCCACTTTATGCCACTTGTCCTGTCTTGGCTGCCTTTCATTTAGGTTCTGCAATAAGGCTTAGCTAATTTCTCTGTTAAAAACTTGAATTAATTAATATTTACAACATGAAAATACCCATACTGGGTTGGACCCAAAATCCAAACAGCTCAGTATCTTCCTGTGAAAGTAATCAGTAGCAGAAGCTGAGGAAAAGAGGATAAATAAGGGGAAAACACAGAGTGATCCTTCTGCTGAAATGGCTTCTCAGCTTCTGGCAGCCCATACTCTACAGCCTTCCTGCGCTGGGAGTTCTTTCCCCGTATGGATTTCTCTTTTATAAATGAGCCTAGTGGCTTTTTAAACATGTTCATACATTTGAACATCTTTTGGCAATTAGTGTCACAATTTAATTGAGTTCTGTGGAAAAGAAAACTCTTCTTACAATTTCCTGCTGTCTGATGATTTGGGTTCCCTATAGTGCCATGAGAAATATTCACCTTCAGTTGTCTTTTGTATTTTCTTTCAGTCTTCTCTTTCCTCCTCCCAAGTCTATTCTATTATTTTTTGTCTCCTTGTACAAAAAATAACCTTTTGATCATCCTTATTATTCTTTATACCCCTCATGATTCTATCCCATTCTTGTTTGAAGTAGGTGGAGCAAAAATATACACTGCTCAAAGCAGCATTACATTGTGAATTTATGCATTGGTATAATTACATTTTCTGTGTCGCCTCTTATTTTCTTAATAATTCCAAATGTTGATTCATTATTTTTTCCCCTGCCACTGAACTGATGTTCTCGAGCATTTTTCGGAGACCACATGAAGGTGTGATTCTCTTTGAAAATGGTAGTTTCTGTGGTTTTGCATGGTTTTTAGTGCAGTTACAGGAGTATGTCAGAAGGAATAGCATGGCATCTATACAGTTAAGCTTGCTATCTCTCCCATTTTGAGCACGGCCCAAATGTTTTGTGGCTTGCTTTCTATCAACCCCATCACAAACCAGGGTACTCCTCAACCTTTTTTTTTTTCAGTGATGCATTACACTAACAGCAACTTGCTATTGATTTCTTCAGATTTCATCTTTTCAGCAGAGCCCCATTAAACTGTTAACAGCAGAAATCTCATGTTGTAAGCTCCTCTTTACACATTTAGATGCACATCTTGTTATATCAAAGGGCTGTGTATCACTTTTAAGGAACCCAGTTGCTATTATAGAAAGCAAAAACTAGATTTTACGTTGGCTTAGCTCCCCCTAGTGGGTTTTTATCTCTGCTGTATTTCTTAATATCAGATTAAAATGTAAACAAAAAATTTTCCTTTACTCATTATACTCAATATGAGTATAATCTCTTGTTGTTTTTGTTAGCATTTCCACTCAGAATGGAAAAACTTACTAGACCTACCAGCATGCTGGGTAGATTGCAGAGGAGAACACTGTTTCTCTTTGAACCTGGAGTTACTATGGTGTTTGCTCTTTAATTCAAACTATTTACCTACTTCTGCCAGAAAGGATGAATTGATGATAGCCAGGCATCTCTTCCGACGCAGTCCTAGTTGTTTGCAAGCAATGTACAAAAGGTTGTATTTCCTGCATGCAACAGGAACTGTAGGAAGCAGTTTGTGCTCTGTTTCAAGTATCTTCCTATTATGTTCCCTCAAAAGTGTGCTGCTTGCTTTCTCTTTGGGCCATGTTATCTGCTTCATTTCACATTTCCCGGACTTTCCTGGTGTTTTCAGAACCTCTTGATGAGTCATACATGGCTCCACCAGACGCTATCCAGACCAGAGTTTTTCTTCCATCCACAGAGTACCCCTACAGGTCACATCACGCAGTAGTATCCCCACACTCCTGGATCAGTCAGTGATTTGGTTCTAATCTTTTGTTATCTAAGCTGTAACTGCACAAAAATTTATCATTTCTCCTGCTGGGAACACTAAGGGTGCCTCTGCATTCCTCTCCTATTTTGCATCAGAATGATCTTCTGGAGCGCATCTCCCTGGTGTCCCTACATACTGCACCTTGGTCCACGGTGTGGCATGGCCTTGGCGGGAGAGGGGGACTGGTTTCCTTTTGGATGAAACTAAACGGAAGGATACACTCCAGGAGCAAGCCTAATGTACTAAATATCAATGAAAACTGCTTATAAACCGTAACAGATCTAAGAACGATGAGCTTGCACTCAAGCAAGTAGAACCGAAGAACCGCCTTTCCTTGTGACTGTTACATGTTCCCAGATGTTCAAAGAGCAAGTGACATCCCCTCCCCAGAGTCCTTTCCTTTCTGTCCCAAAGCAAGACAGAGAAAATTGAAATTTGAATTCTGCTGATCCAAATCTATCTTAATGTTTTTTAATAATTTGGTTTGAGAATTGTCGTAGGGAATGTTAGTGAAGGTAGCTATCTTACTTTTATTTTACTTTGTTCTGTGGTTGACCATACTTACTTTTATGATCTCATACAGGCTAGGTGTATGAGCTGGACACACAACAAACTGGCTCAGCCATCAGTAATTTTATTCAAAGCATTTTACACTTAAGGTTTTCAGGTCTGTTCTCTGCACAGGATGACTTGACAATGTCAGAATAATAGGTGTTTCTTTCATTTTAGAAGTCTTTGACTCAACTACAATTAATGGCTCGAAATTACATCTCTCAGTGAACTATTTGCTAGTTTATGTGTGTCATGGACTTATTCAAGACTTGAATAAATCTTACTGTCTGAGTGAGAAAAAGGGATAACTCCCTAAATTTCTAGCTCTTGTGTAGCCACTCCTAATGATAAGGCTGGTTGTAAAAAGTGCTGCCTAGGTGGATTAAGCAGTATCTGCATGATTTGCTGAAGCGGAACCATTTCTTTGCTTAAGACTAGATCACCGTCTAATAAAGCTACAGCTGCATCTGCATTTGCAGTTAAACATGTCTGCTTTATTTCTAGGTAATAGCTCAGCAAGTTTCAGAGGAGAATTTACAGGAAGGTCGTCTGTACCCTCCATTAGTCACTATTCAGCAGGTGTCACTGAAAATTGCTGTGAGGGTAAGTCGTTTCAGTCTTTTGTGGCTTCTTTTCTTCCCACGCTCTCTACATAATTGAGTATTTGATTTGATCAACTAACACACCTTCACACAAGCTGAAGTTGGTTTATGTCAATGAATCTTGGACAAGTAGCAGTTTCAAAATTAAATTTAAATTCATAAATGTAAACGTAACCCAAATACGAGAAGGAAAGATATGGAACTATAGCAAGTGTTTATGTCCGCAGAGCCCAAACTGTGCTGCCCAGCAGTTAGGAGCAGGTCCCCAGGCTCACGGTCATGCGAGCTGCACAGCTGAAGGCTTTTGGCCCTTCATGATTATCAGTTGCCTGTCAAGAAAGTAAATGTCACCCTATGTCTGGGCACTATTCCCTTTTGTTCTCATCCTTACTCTTACTGGCCTATCAAAATAACTACCTACAGGGGCTGCTTTTTGTTTATGGCTCAGGTTTGGGTCAGGGGTTGTGCGGTTGGTTGGCTTTTACTGGCAAATACAAAGCTGATGCAGATGGATTTTCAGTAACTGACCTAAACCTGCAGTTTTCCAAGAAATTTGGCTGCCCTGGAGAGAAGAAGACGAAGCTTTCAAATAATGTATTTATCCCAGTTCTTCCCTCATTCTATATTTTATGGGGGGCGGGAGGGTCAGCATTTTAGGAGCTTATTTTGTTGGTCTTCTGTGAAATTTTTTGCTCCAATTATTGTTTTCTCTCTTGGTCACCTTACTGTGAATAATTCCACTTATTGCATATTCTTTTGAAAGGATCACAAGGAGCCATGATGCATAAAACAGTTCCTCCAGCTCCATTCACTCTGTGTATTTTTAAAAAAATAATCCTTCCTACAGTTCATGTCTTCTTAGGCAAGCAATAACTGTTCTGTAGATGTCAAAATGTTACCTAGATTCCTCAGGTGAAATCAAACTGCCTGTGTGTTTGGCAGAAACATGGTGATAGACATTCCTTCTCTACTTTTGCGTGTTATATAAAATACAAAAAAGGAAAATGTTACGAAACAATTCTTTCTGCCTGATCTCTGTTGAAACTTCATTCCTGCAAATACCTATTCTGGCTCATATAGCCCAAGAGGTTTAGTGATGGCCTCCGCCTTTTCCAAGGGAGGAATACTCTCAAAATTTTTTGGAATACCAAACTTGGGGTGCAAACTCAGACCTTATTCAACCGTGTTAATTATGTGCACAGACTTGAAGATGAACTCTTATGTGAGCACCCGAAGTTCTTCTCAGTCAAATCAGGTTGGGCTTCAGATTAATCCTAGAAGGGAAGTCTAAATATGGTAACTTGGGGTCTCAGCTTCCCACCAAGCTAAAACATATATGTCTTAAAGAGACAGCTAAGGAGAGCAGGAGGGAGACCGTCTTCCTTTTATTCAGAGTAGAAGCGTTTGTCTGTTTGCCAAATAGTTTGAAGCAGATCTTTCCAAAGAGTGCTGCTGCATAAAACCAGTTTGTCAAACTTCTTCTGTTTCGTGGATGAACGTCCAGTCTAAAGATACACATTTCTCAAGTAGGTGTTCTTCAGACGTGAGAGGCTACTTTGATGTGTTGAGTGGGCTCCAACCCCTTCTAAACTTCCCTTTTGTCTCAGCTATACTTGTGATGCATAACTGATTCACTTAGGTATGGTCTGCCTGAGGAATAAGCAAGCAAATATTTGTATTGCCCCCAGCCATCTCCAGAATTAAACCTGTGCACTGTGTAGGACTAATGTTTTCTCATGAGTTTACCTTTAAGAAATATTTTATCAAACCATGGCAAATAATACACTTCTCTAATATGCAGGGAACATGGAAGCTTTGAACAAATCACACTTTTCTTACAGTGCTTTGGAGAAGATGGGAAACCAGGGTAACCCAATGATGGGAAAGCAGAAATTGTATCTCAGTGCTTGGGGTTTGTGGAATATTTTATCCACCGTGCACAATAAAAGCTAAGCTATTACTGGACAAGGAGGAGCACTGTATTTGTAACAGCAAAGACATGTAATCCTGTTCAAAGGTAGCATGAGGCAGACTCACTTAAATGCAAACATCATCCTGTTCCTAGTCTTATTTGCTGTATACTAGCCCACATCCAGTGTGAATATAGGTGACTGTCAGCACCAGGGAAGATGAAGTCTTATCTTGATTTTGAACTAATTCCTACTTTTAAATCCTGTTAAATGTACTCAAATAGTTTATCAGCACTAATTAGGATTTTAATGCATCTTTCTAGATCGCAGAAGAAGCCTACAGGAATAACACTGCCTCCACCTATCCTCAGCCCAAGGACCTAGAAGCCTTCATCCGCTCTCAGGTTTACAGTACTGATTATAGCAGCTTTGTGGCTGACTCCTATACCTGGCCTGAAGAAGCCATGAAAGTGAAACTGTAAATATTTAATGAAGAATGAACAAACTAGCTGCAGTTAAAAAGCATTAAAATATTCAGAACGTTTCTGCCTAGAAAACCTAAGAATAACTAATTTTTTAAGATGCAGAAAACTTTTTCTAAATTGTAATATTTGGTTAGAAACTCAGATCAAGAAATCATATTAATTATACATCAGAAAATAAAAATTAATCTGAGAAATATATTTGTGTTTGGTTATTTTGATTGTTATTTTAATTGAGATATCCTACACTATAGTATGACAGATCTTTTTGTTATTGAAGTAAGTGGTTGTATCTTGAGTTTAGAGTTCTGTCACAAATGTCAATAAGAACTTAAGCAGAAAAATGGTACCATGGAAAATTAAATACATATGATGACTGTTTAATCCATTACAGGTCACAGTGTAACTTGCATTAATTGTCAAGCTATTATTTAAAAAAAAACCAAACAAAACCTTAAACAACAGTAAGGTTAGAATATTTTCCTCCAAAGAAAAGCCTTATTGATCACTCCTGTGTGGAGTAATGAAAATTCTCTAAGAACTGAACCTGAAGAATCTTTTGTTCACATCTAATTAGAATATTTTAACATTACTTAGCTAAGCTAAATTCCTGTAGATGATCAAAGACTTCATTCCCCCACCAAGATGACTGCTGTTCTGGTACGCTGCGATTGTTTGGCCTGAAGTTCATGGAAGTGTTTGGACTCCGTGGTCTTGACAAAAAGGGAGTATCAAAATGTTCTGAATAGGCTTCTTTTTCGCTAAGTATTTTCTTACAAACAGCAGTTATCTGGCTAATGGTAGGGTTTTTTATGTATCAAACCCAATGAATTCCTGTAGTATTTGAAGCCAATGTATTTTTAAACACGTCATATGTGACAAAGTATTATTCTTTGTAACAAACTCCCAAATCACCCAGCTGAGGTCTACTAAATAAATAATTATGATGGGGAAGAGAATCCATCATTATGGGGGCAGCAAACCCATTTTATTAATTCTTTCATATTTACTGATGATTTCTCTCGCTTATTACTATTGGAATGATATGGGTAACTCAATGTCTTCAGTATGGTCTTTAAAATAGTTTTTACAACTTCATTGATAATTCAGCATGCTGAATATGTTCAGCTGCGCGCTAATTTCAACTGAAGATACATGCCTTTTTTTTTTTTTTACCCTTTCTTACCTGTCAGCCAGTTATCAAAAGTGATACCTGGCAGTGACCCTCATTGTTCTACAAAAAAGTGATTCCCAGTACAAACCTCACTGAAAGCATCCAGGGACACTACTTGTGACCTGCATTATTCTGGATTCATGACTAGTATTTCCAGAAGTAAGTGTCATGAGTCTGTGGTTTTCCTTAGGAGGATACACAATTGGATTGTACTATCAGTGCTTTCCTCCTTTAGAATAAATGAACAAAGCTTGTGCTCAGAATAAAGCTTTAGACAGCTCTAACTCCAAATTGTTTGACCATCCTCCTGCACAGACTTTCTGACCTATGCCAGCATTGCCTTTCCCATTTCCTTCTGGTTGAAGTCTCAGGGATAAGGCCTATTTCTATACCAGTTTGTTTTGCTACTTTAAAGGAAAAAGTTTATCATTTGGCAACTTCCCAACAGGACTGAATGCAAATTGTTTTATTCTTTTTGAGTCATGATCATGTGGAATCTACACTCATATTATCAATGTTCTAAAAAAAACCCCAAAGAATTATTAGTTGTTACAGAATTACCACTCCAAGAAAAACGTAATATACTTTCTGGACAGTTCTGGAAACAAAGTGTACTTGAACATTTTTACTACTATCATGCTATAGAGATTATCTCTACAAACCCCCAAATTAACTTTATTTGTCCAGCCCTTCACCTCCACCACAGCTGCAGACTGCAGATCCTGAATTCACAAAGAGAGGCACTTTCTCCCTTGTTGCATAATGGGAACCTGTAAACATCGTTTGCCTTACTCTGCTTTGGCTGAAGTTATGATCATACAAACAATATACTTACCACAGTGAAGGAATGTACGTTAATCATCATTCTGAGCAACCAGAACTACTGCCATCCTCTGTATTTCAATATATTACTATTATGAGAAAAGTATTGAAACACTTCCATGTGTTTTATTTGAAATAAAATAGTATCTGTTATTTTTGTAGTCACCTGCACAGTGTACTTAAACACAGTCTTTAAATAGCTGCTGTCAAAACGGCCTGGTTTTTAGATTCGAACAGCCAAACCTCAACAGCTCAACAGTAAGTCTGCTTTTATTGCTCCGTACCAATTTTCTTATTACGGTGCTCAGTGACAAAGTGGAAGGCGGTAAGCTGGTGGTCCTTCAAGGCACAGCTACTGGGGACTTTTCAGTACAGTAGCATTCTTTATCTACATATTATATTGATATTTAAATATGACAATCCACTATAAATTGAAAGACTGACTTGCAATTCACTATCTAAATACACACTCAGCACACTACCCCATAGGAAAGCGCTGCCTGATGAGCCATTAATACCATTTCCTGTTACAAGCTGCTGGAAATTGTCTTTCAGTTCAGTAATTTGACATAGAAAAGATTTGTAAAGTTATACGTATTTTTATTTAATATAGTTTTTTCATTTTTCTGTATTTTAAGTGTATTTCCTTATGTAACATAGGGGAAAAACAGAGGAAATGCTAAACTTTGTCTCATCTTACACATTTTCACTTCCAAGGTGCTTGGCATAACAATGTAAATATAAAATGCCATGAGTTGAGCAGCTGAAAAATTACTATTAACATAACCAGACCATAATGAGATGATAGGAAGAGGATTGCAGAAATGGTGGTATTGGCAATATAATGGTATAGGTACTATCCAAAGCATACAAGGGATGGGGTGATGTGGGCTTCTTTCTTCTTCCCCCCCCCCCCCCCCCCGCCCTTTATTTAAAAGCAAAACTTGGTCCTGTGGTTGGACCCAAGCCTATGTGTTTCATGGAGTAGTTGAATGAAGTGAGAGCAGATGCTTTGTGAAGCGGTAAAAGACATTGCAGGCACCATCATGAACGTAGCAGTGAGATTTCCTTGAGCTGGATGTGCTCTTGTGTCGGAAACCACATTAATCTGTGACTGCAGACACTTTGGTATCCCACAACTACAGGTTTGCACCGCAGCTTAGTAACAGACAGCACAGTATAATAGATGAGGAGACAGAAGCATGTAATTCAGGATATTACAGTGGGGGATGTTTATCACCTTGCAAGCATTTTTGAGGTGTGGCTCATAGTGACAAATGCCAATTTTAGGGTCTCAGAAAATAAGTAAACACCTCTCAAAAAAAATTCAGAACAGAAGCTAAGATTAAGTACTTGAACCATTCTTTTTGTATGTTAAACAGCTTCCCTTTTCACAGTAGCTATAAGGCACAATATTTCAATGTTAGCATCATCTCTTGCTGTCCCAAATTAGAAGTCCTTACACAGTTTCTCTTATTTGTCTGAAAGTTTGCCTTCGACACCAAATAAAATCTGAAAAATGTGTCCACTTTGATGTTGTTTCAGGAATTCTAGGAACTGGCCAAGATCCATGTGATAGTCATTCCTCAGGCCATAATCACCATGTGCCTGAAACTGTAGGTCTTCAAAAGCACGAAAGAGACGAAGATTATCAACGCTTCCCTCTGTTTCTATATTCTCCACATGCTTGCACGAAATATGCTTCCAGTTGGGATACCTAATAACACGCCAGAACTCTTCACAGTTTTCTTGGAGTCCCTCCACACAGATGACACCAGGTTTCCCTGTTAGGCAGAAGCCAGTCAGATTTAACTTCCTTGCACAATCAAAAATCTTTTTCCTCAGTTCCTGCCTATATATGTGATGGCTGTAGATCCACATGCGGTGCAACGTTTCTTTAACTACAACTTCTTTTGAAGCACTTTCAGATGAGATCTTACTGTTTTCCAGGTAAGGCAGGCTGTGGTCTTTCACCCATTGCACAGCTCCACATATACACAGTTCACCTGAATCCAAAGAGCTGATGTGAGAAGCGAGACCAGTGTTGAGCTGCAACTGTTGCTGTCTGTGCAGTGCATTTGATCTTGCAAAAAGCTGAGGAGCTACGTGAGGATACATATGAGGCAGCAGTACCTGCAATTCCACTTTTACCTTAAAAAGAGAACACACACACACACACAAAGAAAATGAATTCTGCAGCTACTGAAAGACATGCTAGACTCTTCTTCCCTGTCAAAGGCAGATTATGAGGAGAAGCAATTAAGATTGCAACATCCTGAAGCCTGGAATTACTTCTGCTTTCCTTTTGTCCGCTCCTTTCCTTTTGTTGCACCATGCTGGGACTTTCCCAACATATCTAATGCTATCTTCTGCTGTTTACAGAAATAATGCTGTGGCTTGAAAGAAGGTACAGTTACCCTCTAGGGATATTTCTATTGCACATTCTCAGTACGTGCTCAGTGTTGCTACAGCGATGAACTACGAGTCTGTCAGAGTCAAGGGGCCAGTGGCTTTTGAGAATCTTGTCCCTTACCAAATGGACATCTCATCAATGAATTCAGCCCAGTTGCTGGATCTACCCCAGGAAAAGAAAGCCAAGAGTTAAACAAAACTTGTTTACGATTGTACATATTGTATATAGAGTCATTATGATTATTTTAAGCAAGTATTCACCCTAACAGAGGAAGCATTCTCAGGATTATAGGGGATAAAAAGATCTACATGCATTTTAAACGGGGGAAACCTCTGGATTATCTTGCCTGATCTCCTACAAACCATGGGCTGTTGAATTTCTCTCAATCATTCCTACAGTGTCTTAAAATGGAGCACCTCATATTCTTTGGAAACAGAACATTGCCTCTGGTCCAAGAGCAGGAGAGGGTTCATGTGTCCTTGGTGCTTGAGGCTCTTGCATTCCACTCGGGGACTTTCACTACAGTATACAATCAAATTATTAGTGCTGCAGAGAGAAGTGAATCATGAAATGACTAATTATCTTTCCAAGCTCCTTGACACTCTGCCATGGAAAAAAAATTCTTCCTGCAGAAGCCCTCCCTACGCAGTTCATAAAACTCTCTCTGAAGGCTGGCAAAGGGGTGCATTTTAGACATATACCTAAGCCTGTACATAAGTTTCCAAATAATCATGAAGCCACATCATTACCCAGTAAATTGTTCTAATGTTTAATTATCCTAATTATCCTTATTCCTAGGAAAATGCATATACTTCTAGGTTGAGTTTGTCGGTTTTCAATTTCTAATCATTGCATTATTGTATACTCAGACCTACACTAATGGCTATGCTGTCTATACAAGCATTTACATTACTTAGATGTCATACATAACCTCTTCTTTGATTGGATAAACTCTTGGAACTCCTTATACTCTAAGTTTCGGGTTTTGACTTGGAGTTCATAGGCTGGTTTTGGTTTAGTGTTTGTGTGACTCTTCTTAATAGTATTCTGCCCTTTGGGGCTATTTTTACATTAGTGTATTTCAAATACAGATCAATGAATGTTAGTACATGTGGCAAGGAGGGGAGGAGAGAAGTAATAGGGTGGTTTTGCTAGAATAATGTAAAAAGTCCAACATATGTATTTCCATGCGGGGAGCGTTGCCTTTGTAACACACAACCAGTAAACTCTCTAAACCAGTAAACTAACAACCCTCATATAAGCACAACCCTAGCTAAGCTCTTGTGAATGCTGTGTGTGCTGCTGATGTTGGTTGTCTATTCCTATCTGTGATTCTATTAGCCTTTCTTGCCCATAGAAAGTTAAGACTCGAATAATAAAAATCAAGACTTTTTTGTTACTCTTGACTTTTGAAACAGCAAACAGAAATTAGGTCAGGTTTTTCCCTTTTTTCAGGGCAGTGTTTTTAAGTGTGCACAAGGAGTAAAGAAAACAACACACGAACGCATCTACGTGGAAGTTCTCACCCTTGCCTCCCCTACATCAACAGCGATCGAATATTCGAGCTGTGGGGGTAGAGCTCCATCATCGTTTCTCAAGTAGCGCTGCACGCTGGACAGAGCATCCTCATCCAGATTTATTTCACCTTCTTTGGGAAACATTGAAAGGAGCATTTCCACCTCCAGCAGCTGGAGCTCCAGGCATTCTTTTACTGTGACGGCCATTGCCTGGAACAAGAGGCCTGGAGTCAAACCCCGGCGTTTAACAGACAGCAAGGTTCACCACCGCGCCGTGCAACCGAACGAGCCAGCCTCCGCCGAGAAACCCCACCATTATTTAAGGCCAGAAGCTGATTAAATACGACCGGGTAACAAACCGCTTAGAAGTTAGTCCCTCACAGCCGAACTGGAGAAGGGAAAGGGACGCGGCAGGACGCCCAGCCAGCCGCCGCCAGCGCCGCACCGCGCATGCGCGCCGTTCGCCTCACCTGGGCCGCAGGGCTTCCCACCGCCGCGGCGGAGGAGAGCCGCCACCCGGAGGGGAGGCGAGGCGAGGCGAGGCGATACGG
>NW_010972631.1:3642389-3673481 GCF_000737465.1 Haliaeetus leucocephalus
TGGGGCCTCTGTCTGTGGAAGGGGAGCGCGGCAGCAGCTGCGGAGGGCGAGCGGCGTCAGGTGGGCCCCTGCCCTTAGCGGGCGGGTCGGTACGGAGCAGTTTAGTAGAGCCGCCCTCTGAGGAGAACATCCAGGCGACGCTGCTGGGGGTTTCCCTGCGGCTGCAAGGGCTTAGGGAGGGAGGGCAGGCTGCTTTGGAACTCAGAAGTTAATATACGGGGCCGTGGCCGAGTGCACCGGGTGGGTAACGGCCAACTTTGTTGGGATCCCTGGATCCAGGCGGTTGAGAATCGTGGCTTTCCTCACCTGAATCGCGTCATCCCCTCGTGATCCGGTGAAATCTGGTCGAGCTGTTTTTCTAGTGCTGTGCTGGGAATGTATTGGCTCCTTCATGGACCGCTCTGGTAGCGGTCCCCCTTGCAGTCCGACCGAGGGATTTGATATGAATGGTATAAGATATCTGTGGGCTTCAAATTAAATGAAGTGCAAAATGTGTAACTAATTATGACTTCTCTCACTTGCTTCCGTGTTACTTCCTTCTTTAGAAATGGATTCTGAAGCCCTTAAAAAATACTCCACGTTACATCCTAAACCTCCTGGACTTACTCTTCAGTATGGCACCGCTGGATTTCGCACCAAGGCCGAACAGCTTGATCACGTCATGTTCCGCATGGGCTTGCTGGCAGTTCTCAGGTCCAAAGCCGTGGTAGCTACTGTTGGCGTCATGGTTACAGCATCTCACAATCCTGAAGTAAGAACAACCTTTTCTTTAAAAAGAAAGTAGAAATGATCAGTCTGCTGGAATCAAAGCTCTTCCTGGTACCGAGAGACCAGACCCTGAAGGCACTTGGACCTGCTTAAAGCATGTGTTTAGCCTGCTCCTTGTAAACATGATCTCTGGCATGTGTGAAGTTACTTTTCCCTGTACACACAAGCGTCATTTTCTCTCATGTGGCACTGTTGTAATGTAGGAAATTTGTAACATTGGCAAGCTAGGAGTACGCTTGAGAAGAGGTGAACCTTTGAGCAAAATCCGCAAGTTTAAAAAATAAAGAGGTGCAGCAATTACAAACCAGGCATTTAGACTTCTGCAGCTGTGGAGCATTCCAGGTTATTAGAATCTCCCCTTATGTCATTTTAATGTAAAATAAATTTCATAGCAAAATTATAAGGGGGAAGAAGTTGGTTACTTAATATGCTAGTTACATTACATTTCTGTGCTTGTTGGAGGTATAAATAAACAGCTAAGCTCTTGCTTCCCAGAAATGCTCCACATTTAAAGAAGCAATATGATTGAACCATGTGTCAGCTGTCTTCAAAGAGATTTTATTAAGTTTCCCACTTTTAGGCTTACTATCTTTTGTTCTTTTTTTTTCTTCTAAGGAAGACAATGGTGTAAAGCTGGTTGATCCTCTTGGAGAAATGCTGCACCCTCTCTGGGAAGAGTATGCCACACAATTAGCAAATGCAGAGGAGCAAGAATTACAGAAAATAATAATTGATATCTGCCAAAAAGCAGCAGTGAACCAGCACAAAGATGCTTTAGTTTTTATTGGTAGAGACACCAGGTAATTACAAAATGCTGTAGATGTATGCTTTTATGAAAGTGCCAACGTTTTGTTCAAGGGTGCTTTTGGATGTTTAGCATTCTGCAGCCAGATTATGGGTTTTTTTTATGCCTAGTCTGCTACCTTTTAAGTTATGATTATAGCAGTAAACAAAAGTTTTCCAATGCTGTTCCTGTATTAGCTTCCCTGGTAGTTATGAGAACTTGCTGGCACTGTTTCTGAACAGGATGCTTTATTGTGGGTTTGGGGTTTTTTTTGTGGGTACTGCAAGACGTCTATGTGTGTTCAGCAGTTTGCTTGTCTTTGCTATTCTCTGGGGTGGTGGCTTTCAAAACGCTTTATTGGGAGGTGCCTACAATAGGAAAAGGTATGGATTTCTTCATGTTGAATCTAAGTCTATGGGTAGGACGTTCTCCCTCGTGTGCTTCCTTCCTAAGTCCATACATAAATGTCTTCTGCAAAGGTTATCAGCTGTATTTGTTGTTTTCCAGGCCAAGCAGTGAGAAACTTTCACAGTCAGTAATAGATGGTATCTCCGTTCTAGGTGGTCAGTACTATGGTATGTTAAACTTTTCCAATTCTAGTCTGATTTCAGGTTTTTATATAAATGTGACTCCATTATGTAGACTGAAAGCAGCAGCCCAGACACCGTTTCCATTTTTGCTTGTAATGATCTTCTTTCAGGGCAGCTGTGTGGCTTTTACTCAAGGAGGGGGGGAAGGGTTTCATCTTTTCATAACAGAACTTGAAAAATTACATATGGGTTTTCTGCACTGCATTTGTCTATTTATTGTAGAACAGCAAATACTGTACAACTTTTAAGGAGGAATTAATTTAGTATTCTATTTCTGAAAATTGTGCCTTTTATTTTATGCTAGATTATGGTCTGGTGACAACACCACAGCTACATTACATGGTCTGCTGTCAAAACACCCAAGGGCAGTATGGGAAGGCAACGCTGGAAGGTTATTATGAAAAACTATCCAAAGCTTTTACAGAACTGATAAAACAGGTGAATACTGGGTGTTGTCTTCTTCATGCAAATGTACAAAATGAATGTCTTCTGTTTGTTAGCCTGTTTGGGTCTGAAGTTTCGAATTCGGCATGCCTCTCAGTGCGGTTTCACTAGGGTATGCGTTCACTTTGCCCCTTCTTCCCTTGTGCTAAGTCTCCCAGCGCTGGGGGGAGTCAGAGGCACCTGAAGATTGACTGTGCCAATGGAATAGGAGCCCTGAAACTATCAGAAATGGAGCCCTACTTTCCAAAGGAGGTGATAATTCACCTATTTAATGATGGAACCAAGGAGAAACTCAATCACTTATGTGGTGCAGATTTTGTGAAAGTTCACCAGAAACCACCTAGAGGTATGTAGTCAGTAGTTTTATATCTTTTTACCTCCTCTCCAGATCTGAAAATGCAGGGTCTAGCAATGGCGTATCATCTTCGGATAAGCTGAGCTCCCTGTTTCTTACTAAGTGACTGCATGAATGGTTCTGCTTGTGCAATGGAGAGAGAATTGTACTGCTGGGTTTGGCACATCCCTAGTTTATGTTAGTCTAAATCATCTGGAGGAGTACATTATGTCTCCCACTGGCTGAAATATGTTTTGGCAAGCCGGTCTGAATGTTAGGCTGGTGGAGTCCAAAGATCAGTCAGCTTACTGTTACTTACTTTACTTCCCTTTGTGTTATCAAGAAACACATTGTGGGCTGGGGTTGCAGAGACATTTCCGGGTTCCCGAGGACAGCTGGGATAATTAACAGCTTGGTGCCAGTAGACTGACTGATTGACATAAACCAGTGAGGAAATTATTTCAACCAATGTCCTGCAAAGTGCATAAAAGAAAACCCCTGAACTAGGGGAGCAGGCTAGTTTGGGTATTAGGCTCTTTGAGGCTAAACTGGGTTCTCCATTTAACAACTGTGCGCTCAATGCAATGCTAGCTAAATCTGAACACCAAAGTATGGTGTCCTTTCCCCCTTGCCACGCTGCTTACGTGCTGGAGAAATGTGGAAGGGTGAGGAGCACAGTGGCAGTTCCTACCGAGGGTGGATGCTTGTGTGTCATGTCTGGATCCAGGCTTTAATTGGGACTGAGGGGAGACTCCTTGGTCGTTTTCAGGCAAGGATGGGCTCTGAAAAGAAAATGTGGTTTCCTAAACATTCACTGAAATAAATGATCTGATTTTTCTGAAGTGCTAAGTGGTAAAAGCTTCCTGTTTAAGGTCATAGTTAAATGTTGCAGTTGCCGATACCTCATGCTTTACGTTGAGGACCTCAACAGCACTGGGATGTATTGTCCTGTATCACTGTAGGCATGCAGGAGAAGAAACAGGCAAGTTTGGGGCTATAGTTCCCTGTGCTCCGAAGGCCGAGGTGTCAGCAACGCGGGCCAGTTTTCCTGTCTGCTTGTGTACTAAAATGTGTTTTTCCAGGAAGGGGTTACAGGATGCAGCAGCATGTCCTTTGGAGCTCCTTGCTGAGTTCCTGAGGGACTCTGAAGTCAGCCTAGGGAATGGCCAGCTGCAGTCTGAGAAATGGACTCTGAGGTTAACGTGGCTGGCATCTTAAAACAAAGCAAGATGTACCTTAACAAAAGAACAGTTCATTTTTGCGTGGCATTGCTGTGTCAGGTGCTGACTGCTTCCTAGCTATTTCTCTATTGGTGTTAAGCCTGGAAACTTTTTGAGGCAGGTTCTCCTTATGCATTCTATACATTGTTGTATCAATTGAATATCAAGGAGACTAAATGTGAGGTATTTTATAGCTAGCAAATCCACTTGTATGTTTTTTGTACAGCTCTGAGAAATCTTGGTGATGGTTGCTTCAGAGTGGGGTTGTTTTTTCAATGGTAGGGTTTATGTGCCACCTCCTGTTTTAATTGCACTTCGGTGATGGCTTCGCTAGCGTGGGGGTGCATGCTTGTCTTGCATCAGGAAAGCGTGTCTCCTGTGTGAAAGGAAGCAAAGGGGAGGTGCAGGTCTGTCAAGTGGGAATGGATTAAAATTAAACAGGCCTGAAATATTTCCTGAAGAAAAGCATTTTTGACGTGAAGGAAAAAGAGTTAATTCCTACATGTCTTGGAGGGTGAAGTACGTAGCAGTGTTACATCAAGAGTGCACAGCGGACCTGCCATGTGCTGGGAAACACCGGTGACATGGCTCTGGAGCCCTCCTCCACAAAACCCGAGCGTGGTTTGCCTCCACGTCCAGGGGTGTGCAGCGTGCCGTGGCCCCGCTCAGAGGAGCAGTAAGGGAGGTCTGGTCAAGCACCCAGTGTCCAACTGAGGTCGGCCGGCTGCCACTCACTGCTTCAGGCTCCTGCCCGGGTGTTGCTCTGTAAATACTGGCTCACTCTGCGGTGCAGTGGGGGGAAAGCGATTCGCCTTGGTCCGTGGGTGATGTGTGCAACTCGGTATGCTCTGCGGTGACTAAGTGCGTGAGAAAAGGGGTGTGTGTTCTGCTGCAAGGTTTTTAACCTTGTGCCATAACTGACATTCAGTGCTTATTTCAAAAATTTAGAGATGAGACTACACACAGTAGTTCTGGGACCGATTTTCATACACATCTGGGGAGAAGGTGTAGCATAATAAATGTTAGAGAACATGCATTTTCTATTAGTATTTATATTTTTGATCTGAATATGCACTTTTCAGTTGCCATTCAACACAGCTTAGTAAAAGCAATATCTGTTTCAGAGCATTATTTTTTTGTGGTGTCTGCACAGAGCTAACTTTAATTTCTGCATGAGATCCACATTGGGACTAATTTAAAGATTTTGTATCTTTTTCTGTCTCTAACTTGCATTTGTAACTCTGTGTGCACTAGGGCTAGACATGAAGCCCAATGAGAGATGCTGCTCATTTGATGGTGATGCAGATAGAATTGTTTATTACTATAAGGACGCAACTGGCCATTTTCACCTAATTGATGGAGATAAAATAGCAACTTTAATTAGTATCTTCCTTAAAGAACTTCTTGCCAAGGTAACTCTAATGCATGGAATCAATGCTGATACTTCAATTGGAACATGTAAAATAGTCTATGGAAGCTGTGTTAGTTTGTATGTATACGGTCTCTACATCTACCTAAAGTGAACACAGATTAAAAAGAGATCAGTCCTGTACCTCATTGGTATGGCCAAAATGTTGTTTTTACAAGGGTGTTACTTTGCACTCCAAATAAAAATCTGAGCACTGATACTTTAACCTGGAACCTTTTCTTAGTGGGAGAGAACTTTTCCAGTTTCAGTGTACAAAGTATTGATAATCATTCTCTTTGATTTGGTATCTTTCATTAATTTTTCATTAATTTTGGGTTCAGTCCTTCCCTCAGCATTTCTGTGAAGCTTTGTAAAGGTTGGGCATTCCATTTGCATGAGAACTTGGTTGTGGCAGTTGAGGGGCTTGTATGTCTCAGCCCTCCAAAAGTACTATCTATATCTACTGCATAGCATCCTCTCCCTACAGGGGACAGAGAGAAAAAGCTTTTCGTTTTCAGAAGTCCTCTTAGACTTGGTGTCTATGATACTAAACCTAGACAAGGTATCCTTGTTTTGTTTTCTTAGAGACCAGCTCATTTCTTACGCTGTGGCAGAGAAGGTGGCCAGTGAGGAGAACTTGTGCTTGCCACCAGCCTTTGCTTGCTTTGCACTGGAAGCTTTGACTTTACTGCTTGTGTATATGGCCTCACGTAAATGCCACATGTCTGGCCAGTGCACTGAGCTTGCTGAATCTGAAAAAGGGGTTTGAAAAGCCGAAGCTTGGAGAGCTGCTTCAAGCCAGCCACAAAAAACATGATATACAAAGACTTGAACAGAGTCTGTGTTGTCTTAAACACACAGAAGTTCTCTATGAGCTGGTGCCTCCCCCGATGCCGAGAAATTTTAAGTGTCTATAGGAGAATGTATGATGTTTAATAATTCTGATTATCATTCCATTTATCCTACTCATCTGGCTATGTGCCTATTGGACAGTAAAGCACTTTGCTTCCCGGTTTGCTCAGGTGGGAGAGACCTTAAATATGGCAGTGGTACAAACAGCGTATGCCAATGGGAGTTCGACACGCTACCTTGAGGAAACACTAAAGGTATTCTCCATTTTTTTCCTGGTAGTTTTCTGCAGATGTTGTTTTCTGCAAATTTGTTTACTTTTTAAAATAAATTCTACTGTAATATGATCACTAGAACTTAAACTAGGCTAAAATAAATGACTCTTTCAAACCTGCAGCAGCAACTAAATTCTTGGTAAACGAGATGCAGGAGAGCAAAGCTGAAGAAGTTCTAACCAGCTTTTACTAGATTTAAAAGAAGCTTGGCAAAAGCTAAGCAAAATCCCTTGTTACTTCTGGAACAAGTTGAGGATTTTGGCTTTGCAACAATGTGAATCAGTAAAGGCTCCTTGATACTTTGACACTGGGTGTTTTGTTTTCTGCAACAGGGTAAATGATCACTACAGAAACTGAGCTAAGGTATTATTTCAGTTTGGATAGAAATCTGGTATGTTCCCTGAAACCATAAACTGAACTGGGTTTTTCTTGGTTTGGGGTTTTGTTTATTTATTATTTAAAAAAATATCAGCCTTTATTTCCACTTGAGTAAATGAAATCTTTTTAATCAGGTCTGCAGAAATAGTGGCTAATTTTAGCTCTAGGGAGTCAGTAGTTGTAAAACACAGGTTAGTTTCTAACAGTCTACCCAGGTTGGTGCTTACTTCCTGTCTACTGAGGGGAGTCTGTAACAGTGTAAACATTCTCTGTCTATCCTTTGGCTGCAGGTACCTGTGCACTGTGTCAAAACAGGAGTGAAACACTTGCATCACAAGGCCCAGGAGTTTGATGTTGGTGTTTATTTTGAGGCAAATGGACATGGTACAGTAAGTATGAGCATGCAATGCATAAGATCAGCCATTATGTACAATATTTTAGTTGGATTGGCTGGAGGAGGAGGTCTTTTCACTCTCTGCCTACATTTATAAACAAGACTTTTCTCTCCTTGTTTGAGAACAGACTCGTTTCCCCCTTCTGTCTTTATCATAGCATTGCCACCAATTTCTCTGTGTTTTATGTGGGGATGGGAATTCATGGTAGCAAATGTTAATGATGGTAAAAGTCTGTTTCCTCACTGCTGCATGTATCCTAGTTCGTGATGTGGGCTGCTCTTCACAAGCTCTCATCTTTTTATTCTAGGTATTATTTAGTAAAGCTGCTGAAACTAAAATAAGACAACTGGCAAAAGAGGGGAAAGATGATGAAAAAAGAGAAGCAGCAAAGGTGCTTGAAAACATGATTGACCTGATTAATCAGGTAAAAACCAGGAGAAGCAAATCACTGTGGTGACAGTTATGGGGCTAACCCTGTTTGTCAGTACCTGTCAGGCTACTTGCAGGGACTGTTGGAGTTGGAAGTAAGGTGCCATGATAGAAGGGGCCAAGAAGAAAACAGCAGGAACAGTCTTTAGAAAGATGTAATATTTTCTCATGAGTGGATGCAGAATGCTGTTATCTGGCACAGTCTTCTGGCTGCAGGACCCAAAGAAGGAGTGGGATAGCATAGGAACCTAAAGTTAGGATGTGACTTGTTCATGATTCAACAGCCAGTAATCTTTCACCCAATGTTTTTCACTGACTTATGCAGTACGGGAGTGTTCCAGTGCCCATGGCCACACAGCCCTGGGACTCCCTGTCTTAGCCCAGACGTTATTCATCTGGGGTAGCACCAAATCATGCTTCACAGGCCAGCTTTAAGCATCCTGACCCCGGAACAAAGGTGAGGTGCCAGTCCTCCTTAGGAGAGGTGAGGACTAGGACTTGCCCTTGGCAGAGCTGTACAAGTATGCCGCTGTTCTCCTTACCACAGGGTCAACGTGGTAAGGAGGAAAAACAAAACACCACCCCTGCCAAACTAACCCAACCTCAGCTACACAGACAGAGGCAAGTCAGCCTGGCTGCATTTTCACTCTCTTCAGGTGGAAGCTTACTGATCAAATTACCCCTTTGTTTCTTCACTGTTGACTGCTCCAGTGTTTCTTCCCTTGCTGTTAACAGACAGTTGGTGATGCCATCTCAGACATGTTGGTTATTGAAGCAATCCTGGCTTTGAAAGGTCTGACTGTGCAACAGTGGGATGCCATCTATACTGACCTTCCGAATCGGCTGCTCAAAGTTCAGGTGAGTTACACACCATGCTGGCTCAGGTTACAGCAGTCTCTTGGGGCCCTGCTGTGAGCATATCTGGCCTGCGTATATTCAGATAAGCTTTATTTTAAACCTGAAACAGCCCATTAAAGGGCAGAAGTAGGCCAAAGAAGCCATGAGACAACCCAGAGGAGAGACCAGAATTTCAGTTGGACTAAAATGAAAATATAACTTACACAAATGATGAAACACTAGCCAACTATGTTAAATGGAAAAACCTGAGCAAAACTGTCCAAATTTCACCTTAGAATTTCTTTCTTAACTTTCAAACTAGAAAAATCCTATTTCTCTAAGGCCCCTGCCTGCTGGGCAGCTGGATTTTCCTTGCTGTGCCCCTTTGTACAACATGATTATTCTTTATCTCCTCCAGTATTCAGACAAAGACCTTGAGGAGAACAGGCTCCCACATGGTAGCATTGTATTAGACACAGTAAGGGAGCTCTGGGCTCTAAATTAACCAGGGGAAAGAGTTTAAGCTTTCCAATCTACTGGCAGAAGCTGCAGCTCCAGTTCAGAGGCTGACCAAGGAGGCAGTTCAGGACTGACCCTTCTTCCAAACCAAGCAGGACTTGGCTAATGTGCTGAGCAGTAGCTGAGAGGGATTCTAGGGATCCCAAAGTGTTGGAGTTAAGCAGGGAACTCCCAAACTGAGCTCTTCTTCAGGCAGCACAACGCATCAAAACCTGAAGTTCCATCTTACCTGTGACCTTTTCCATTCTGCTTTCATCATACAGCTCCAGTACACAAATAAATGGGCTGTTTCTGATGCTGCAGGTTGCAGACAGGCGAGTTATTGTCACAACAGATGCAGAAAGGCGTGTGGCTACACCTCTGGGACTACAGGAGAAAATTGATGCACTTGTAAAGAAGTACAAATTGTCACGAGCATTTGTCCGTCCATCAGGAACAGAAGATGTAGTTAGAATATACGCTGAAGCAGACACGCAGGTGAGAGCTTAACTTGTATCTGAAGTGGCTTTGTTAATGTTAACCTTCTGCTTAGCATTGGGTGATGGAGGGAGGAGTATGTTTACATACTCATCACTTAATCATGCTTAAGAGGTGCTAAATTTGGAAAAAAAACCCCACTTAGTGATTACAAAATGTCTCTTTGGATTTTCTTTTATTTATAAAAGAGATGTGTAATGTTCTCAATGTTTATCTTTAAGAGTTAAATGTTTATAAAGGCAGATTTGACACTGGATGATTTTGAAAAGAAAATCAGCCTTCTGAGAAGGCAAGGTTAAGAAGAAAGTTACCAAAGCAGCCCATAACTGCATGATTTTGCAAGAGGCAAAATAAAAATAAAAAAACCACCAACAACAACTTCGGCTGCTGTTAAGAATTAGTCCACATGTGAACTTTACATTGACAGCAAAAGCAGTGGTCCTGCTCTTCCCCCTTCACATGTTCCTGCCCCCTTCTTCTGCCAGCATGACCACAGTGGCAGAAGATACCTCATGATGACAGAGAAGGAAAACGCCTTAACATCACATATTTGCTCTAACCTTCTCACGCTGACACCAGTGTAACTAACTTTTAAAACATTCCACAGGAGAACACGGATGCCCTTGCCCATGAAGTAAACCTGGCTGTTTACCACCTTGCTGGTGGAAAAGGAGCACTACCCCAGCCTATATAACGATCTACTGCAGTTAAAGTTCATAACTTGGCTTATTTTTTAATATTACTTCCTTTACCATTTTTTAGTGTGGACATACCTGACCCTTCCTGAGAGTAGCAAGGATCAATCAGAACTGAGCAGCATATTATTCTGCTTATTCTTTACCTCTGTTAGCAACTTACCTCTTAATGAGATGCTCTTGCTGCTGAATGTTCCCCCCTTCCCTGCTTTGTCCAGCTTCAGAAGCTGAAGTGACTTAGAGGTGACTTGCTTCTCCAGTTAGTGGCCTGGTCATGCCCAGAAGGAATTCTGCCCCCCACCCAGCTTATTCCACAGGTTGTCACCTTGTGCCTGAAGTCCAACTCCCCCATGCTCAGCACACTTACAGTCACTGCCTTTGACTCGAGCTCTGTTGTGACTGTGCTCCCCAGCAGCTGCAGAAACATCATCCCCACCTTCCCACAGTAACCCAACCATCTCTGGGCTGTGTAAGGCAGAGGCTGGTACTGGGCTGGAGAGTCAGTTCACCTCAATTCAAGGGGGAAACAATATAATGAAAAAGAACATTTGCAAATAACAACGTATTATTGCAATAATATCTTCGTTAGATACTTTTATCAAGTTAAAAGTATTGCTTAGAAAGCAATTTGCAGTAATAGTATTTATAATCACTTAAGAGGGAAGGGACAGAGACAAGATTGTCTTCTGTGGCCCTGACTGTTTCCCAGCAGCGCGAAGGGGCCGGACCAACGGGATGTCATGTTTTAAATGCACAGGTATCCTCCTCCACGTATTTCTGTTCAGGGTACCTACCTCTGACAAACCTGTTTTTCATTTTAGACCTGTATTAACTCCTGGTATAATGGCATTTTCCAGATTGTTAAATAAGCACAAGTTCCAATGGATTAAGAAAAAAAAAAAGACAAAAATAAACTGGGAACAAATTGAAAAAGTGTGCACCTTGTATTTTTTAGGATTTTTTTAAAGACAGAACTCAAGACAACAAAACACATACTGTAAATAGTAGGCACCATAATCAATATGAGCCACCAATATTTAAACTTGATTCAGGCCACATCCAGAACTTCTCTTATTTACAAATATTTAACTTAAATACAACATTAAGTATTTCATTACATACAAAGTAAGAAAAGAATACTATACAACTGGGAAAGATACAGTATTTCATTTAAATAGTTACACTACATATAAGCTGAGTAGTACCAGTTTGGTTCATGTTTTTATGACGCCTTCAAGAAAATCCTTCTCAACCATTTCTTCTATCTTCTGTCTTGCTTTGCTGGAGAAGGTCTTGAGGTTCTCCATTTTTATGTCCTTACTTGGAAAACAGTTGGGGTAAAGGACAGGGCTCCCTGAGTGTCCAACGCATCTGCTTGTGACTTTGCTGTTAAAAACTTGGCTGAGTACGTTGAAGAAAGGCAAAAGTTGCTCAATGCTGCGAACAGTGTAGATGGTTAAAAGCAAGTGACCTGGTTCCCAACTTAGTGTTTTCCCTGAGCTGTCCTCCTCCGGGTTTTTCTGTAAATACAGAGAAATGGGAGATAATACAGGACAAAACAGAAAAAGCACAGGCAAAAGTAAAAGACTAATGTCCAGTTAAGTATTTTTCTATATTCCGAAAATACTTGTCCCATCAACAAAATACTTGTGTGCTGGAGCGCTTCTTTCGAAGCGGATCTCCTGCTCCTCCTCCCCTCACTGCATTTTGCAGCAGCAGTGGCTGGGAGCACAGGGGCTGACAGCTGGGTGGCTGACGCTAACAGGAAAGCTGTGGTGGGCCTTTGAGTCCCCTGCCTCAGGCCAGGGCTGGCCCAAAGCAAGGCAGCCCCCCTCCCTGGCACCCGGCGGGCTGCCCTGTAGAGCTGCTCCTGGCGCAGCATCCCGCTGGCTAACACAAACAGCCCAAGCTGGTGACAGCCAGTACTGCAGCTGCTCGGGTAAGCTGTGTGCTCCTTCAGCCGCTTTCCAAGGCAGGCTGGTCTCTGGTAACAGTCCTGCTTCACCCGACTGCCAGCATTAGGGACAATAAACCCCAGAGGAAGTTAAAACAAAAATGAAGTGTTTTCACTTTGAAGCTAGAGTTCAGAGTTTTCAGGAAGAGCAAAAGCAGTGCTGTTTTTAGCATCAGAAATAACACAGGTGGAGGCTTCGAGCAAACACTTGAAGTTGTCCTCAAAGGAAAATGGTTCGGTTGCTCATTCCACGTTCTCAGACAACCTTGGTTACGCACCTTCCATTTCATGGGGGTGCTTTCAAGGGAGAGAATTTCAGGAACCCCACCAGCGAAGGCAGCAGTCACACACCAGACACTCACAGGCAGTGTCAGTACACTGCTGTAACCCTCTTTAGGGTTGTCTTAATATCTGCGTACTAAAATACCTGAGCACTAACATCCAGCTGCTTATATGGTGGTACTCTTCACTCATTTCCTTTTTTTCCTTTGAGTCAACAAACATATTCAAACCTAGACAATAAGGTACTACCACCACTAGAAACACCTTGTTTGGACTGTTACTGACAAACCAGTATGGGAGAACTACCACAAAGTTGGGTTCCAGCAATACTGGTTTTTATTCTGTAAGGAAGGAGAAAAGAAGCACAAAGGCCACATCAAGGAGAGCCACCTCCTGATCCACCTGCCCCCCCGCTGCCCTGGTGGGCTGCACAGTTCCTGAAGAGCCAGCTTTGTAATGAAAGGAGAATGAAGGGGAAAGAACAGCAGTGGGAGCAGAGCGTAAGGTAAGGATTACTGACTGCACAGCCTTTGAGCAAACAGATTCTCTGCAAGAGATGATACTTTAGCAAACACAGTTTTTGCCCTTTAAATGAAGCAACTATCATCTGCAATTCAGGAGCCTACATGACATCCGTTTCACAAAACCCAATTAGGTTAAAATTAAATAGGAATGTATTTAGTATTTTAATCTGGTAGTTAGGCTCCCTATCACAGGAGATTACTATTCTAGCTCTACAAGTCTCAAGAAGAGAAAGGCACGTAATGAACTAGAACAAAGGGAAGACTGAATTCCAACACAGAAAGAGTTGTTGATACCTCCTACTTCTAATGAAGCTAGTAGTTTTTAAAGCTTCTCCTTGAAAAACTTCACATTGGATTCACAGAAGAGAGGCTTTTCAGTACGGGTTCTCTACTGTGCTCAGTGTTACTCAGCGGTGAGCACAGACTACCTCCGGCACGCAGCGAGTGTCAGTGTTGCACAGCAGCCAACCAAATGGGGTGCAGGTGCAAATACTAATTCTCTCTCTGAGCAATGAAATACAATCCATCCAAGCCATTTCCTCACAGCAGTATCTGCTAAGCAAACACCAGTAATTCCTCAGATACTTCAAACAATAGTTAATTTGACAGAGACCGATTAGGGATTGTGTGTTTCACATCTAAGAAATAATTTTTATTTAACTTCATAATGATTTGCAATCATAATTCTTCTTAGAACTAACATTAACTTTTTGTAATCTATTTCATGTAGGAAATAAAAAATAAATTTTTAAGTTATCTATAAAAATAAGGGCTCTCATGATTCTTTCACTTCAGAAAAAAATCTCTCAACTTCATCCTCTAACAAGACTGACCTCTCAGTTCTCACTGAAAGCTAAATACTGCCCAGGGCCTTGAGGTGATGGTATTATTATGGTGAGCTTGTTTCACAACTCAAGCATCAAAGGCCACCCTCACCTGATGCTTGGCCATCTCCATTCCCTCCAAAACCACCGTCTTAAAGTCCTCCTGTTTGTCCTGTGGAAGGAAAGAGGAGAACTTTCAGACTGCATTTCATTTATCAAAATAATACTTTGCCATGAAGGCCGTGCAGTTGCTTGGTTGGGTGCCATGCTTCAGCTAGAAAAATCACCTGCCCCAAAGAGTCCGTGGTCCAGAAACAGCAGACTCTGGAGCTAGTGTGGCCAAGACACTATTAGACAATAACAGCACTGCCAGTTTCTTCTGTTTATTGCCAGTAGTGCCGAAGGAGGTTTTTAAGCACATTTCCTTCAGACAACAGAGCCTGAGCAACACCATACTACATGAATCTGAGCATTAGTCAGAGCGCCTTGAAGAAAAATTAAGATCCACTGGAACATTTTTCTCAGAAACAGTTACTTTCTAAGAAAAACCCGCAGCTATATACAACAGTATTCTCCTCTGCACAAAGAAGAAATGGCCTGGAAGTCAATATTCATTACCTCATGTTTAACTCATCATCATACCCCTAGCTATGGTTCACAGTGTGCAACTGCTGCCATGACTAGGGAGTTCCAGAAGTTCCAGGAAGTTTTCTATGTTCTTGAAGCATGCTGTGTAGAAGTCCTGACTTCAGGCATCTATCTCAACATACAGTACTTACCAGCATGTATGTTTTATGCACCCTATGTAATTTATAATTCACGCAGAGAGATTATTTGGAGTGTGACAACTCCAAAGTGACAACTTTTTAACAGGTATAGCACCCTACATTGAAGATCAGGGTTAGAGGCTGTGCCTGATTGGCAATCAAAATTGATTATTCCCGTATACATGCAAGAAGAGAAATTTAGTCTCATCTTCAGTTCAAAAACCAATAAAATAAAGAATGCAGATGTGCTTCAGATACTTGTTTTACTCCCTGTAGTTATGAGCCTTGCTTGAATAGTTCAGATCTGCCTGCAGCAAAGTTATCCCTAAATTTTATGTAGCCACTTGCATGTCAGTAGTAGTTTCTTTACTCAGTGAAAACATTCATTAGAGATTGTAAATGCAGTAGCTACAGCAAGCTGACAGTGTTTCAGCCCTGACAATGCTATCTATTTAGAGGGAAACCCAAGAATGAAACTTCAGAGCTTTCTCCCATATGGCTTCGAGCTTCTTCCCTGTTTCCCTGGCCCACCCAGCAACCTTTCCCAGTATGGTGTCTGCCCAGGGGGGCTCTGTCCTCACAGCAGGAGCAGCAAGTGTCTGACAGCAATTTTCTTACTTTGTGACAGCAGAAGGAAACTCCCTGGGACAGGGCTTGGCCAGCTTCCACCAGCTTCATTAGCAGATCAGGCCCCCACCCCACCCAAAGTACGGTTTTAATATAACTCATGCACCAACATAATGACAACCCTAATTCTGCTCCCACCCTACAAACTGCACAGCCAAGATTTCCCTAGAACTGTTTCTACTGCTCTCTGCCCTCTTCCATTCATTGTATCTGCTTCAGGGAAGAAATCCAGCCCTCCCTGGCTCTACAGAGTCTCAAAACACTTGGTTCTGTCATTTTGAGGAATGCAACAGTTTTCTAAATATTTAAATGTGCTTATTATTAACAAAAATGCTTTTCTACTTCAAAAGGTAGCTAGTTATACTAGTATCTACATATATGACTAGCTATCTGAAAGTGATTTTATGTTAAAATATATTAAGACACTGAAGCATGTTTTACTTTCTACTCAAATAATACAAACAATACTGTTAATTGGAAACTCCAAAGTCACTGACTATAGTAGGTATGGGGTTTTTTTGCTGTTGGTTTGGGGTTTGTTTTTGGTTTTTATACCTACATGTGGTTTTTGCCTGATGCTGACTTGAGATTACTCCAGTGGGAATCTCCCACACCAGATGAACTCCTTTCCATTCTTCATTGTTTAAAAAAAAAAAAAAAAAAATCCAAAACCAAACAGTGCTGTATGTTACTGTACATGACAGTTTTCAAGGAGAAGCATAACTGGAAGAAAGCAACATACCTTTGCTTTTTTTCGCAGCAGTTTTGCTAGACGCACCACATACGGTTTGAATTCCCTCTGATGCGTACCCTGTCTTCGTACTTCCAAGCCCGAATCATCTGATGCTTCTGGAATAAAAGCCCAACGATACCTGTCATGAGATAACACAAGCAGACATTATCCTTACTGAACATGCAGGCTTTTCTGCTAGATCTAAAAATGTGAGTGGATGAGGAAATCTAGTTAAGTATCAAAGAAAGAGTGTGTGTGGGGGGAAAGCCACACAACAAAACAAAACCAAAACCAACCCACATAAAACACATCAGACTTTGATAAGAAAGAATAGGAAAGGCACATTCTGAAAAGCAGGAAGTAACATGGCTGAGAATGTAGCATTGTCTTTTTTTCTTTAGAGTTTCTTAAAGTAGTTAAGGATTCCAAGAGCAAGATAAGGCAGAGAAGCTAAAAACAGTAGTATTCACATCTTCATTGTGTGCAAGAGAACTGAAAGCAATTCTGAATTATAAAATAAGTTACTTAAAACATTTTGCTGCACATTTGCAATGCATACTATTAAAACACAAAATGTTCTCATCATTATACCATGTTGATAACAGAAACTCATTTATTTTACCTACTCATAGGCCAACAAGACCAAGTGGACCATCGCCGCCCCCCCCCCCACCTTGCTGCACTGCAAGGACTGGCTACTTGCATTATAAATTATAAACTATAAAGGAAATCAAAGTTTCTGTACTTAAAACTTCAATCCAAGCCTCCATGAGAACACTACAAAAGACACTGTGATTCAGCATGACTGTTGTCTTTCCAGAAATGCACAGTAATGACCTAAATAAAACCAGGTTAGCTAATAACAGAGATTAGGACAGCTTGGAGAACTGA
Source organism: Haliaeetus leucocephalus (assembly GCF_000737465.1). Taxonomy (NCBI): domain Eukaryota; kingdom Metazoa; phylum Chordata; class Aves; order Accipitriformes; family Accipitridae; genus Haliaeetus; species Haliaeetus leucocephalus. The sequence continues at coordinate 3,659,394 of NW_010972631.1, forward strand.
ACAAGAGTTATGAGCCAAGTCCCCAGAAAAAGAAAAAAAAATAAGAAAATGAGGAACCCTTCAAGATTAGCTTTAGATTTAGAAATACTACAGCGCACAAACTGACACAGTGTGTACAAGTCCTTCCACCCTCTATCCCACACAATCATCTTTTAAGTAACAAGATAATTAAAGGTGACCAAACGTCTACAGAGCTGTGCCAGGGCAGCAGCTCTCACACGGTCACCACTGCACAGTGTGAAGGAAGAGATGAGATACTTTGTTTTGTCCTTGGTGGCCTCTCATTTCTAGGGTCTTCAGCAAATGCCAGTTGTTTTGCATTCATTTTTTTCCAACAAAACAGGATTGCAGAGGCACTGAGGAAGCAGTTGGCACACATGAACACTACCGACCAAGAAAAACCTATGGGGTCCCCTTCGCAAGCAGGTTTGTTGCAACATCTTCCAGACAGATCATGCAGGAGTAATAAGTGAGTCATGCTGAGACGACATATAGTCATCTGATCTCATGCATTAGTCACTGAGACATGTGGGTTTATTTTGAGTTCTTAGACATTACTGCAACTAAATACTTTAAAAATAAAATACTTGAATAAATCACTATTACTGATTAGCTCACAAGTGTGGAGAATCTCTTGCCACAGGCTAAATCAAACCAGCTTGAACTCATTTGGTGTGTAGAATCATTTGCTCTGTGGGCCACTCTGACACTGGGAGGGAATGAACTGTGGGCTGCCCTGGGTGAAGGCCAGAAAAGGAAAGGAAATATAGGAAAACAAAGATTTTTATACACTAGCATGGACAAACATCCAAAAACTTAAGTGACAGTGTCTTCTACTCACATCTGAAACTGAGGCAGGTTTTCAGATGGTAAAGCTAGGGCCAAGTCCAAAAATTTGCAAGCGGACAAGTACAGGTTCAACCATCTCTGGCTATTGTAGGATGTGGAGAAACCATTGCCACCTGTGTACGTCGTCTCCAGACCAGCAACAGATGGGCCAGAAGTTCTAAAATAAATTACACCAGGCAGGTGAGTTATAACAGCCTTCTGCCACTATGGGAACATCATCTTTCTGACTTGCCCTTACAAACACACAACTCTTTATTTACCAACTTAATCCTGAATCCATAAATCAAACCAGAACATTGCAAGTCTGTGCTATGGGTGGGGTTTTGTATGTTTATATATATGTGTATGTGTGTGTCTGTATACATGATAAAATGGTAATATATAATAAACATGTTAAACTGCATCTCATTCCCACCAGACGTCCAAATTAAGAGAAAGTTTAAAATTCCCAGTCATATCAACATTATTCTAGGGAAAAATTCTTCAAAAGAACAAAGAGAATCTAGAAAAAAAAAAGTGAAGAACAACACTTGTGCAAATAACTCCTGTTCTTTTGAGAAATCTGCCTTTACTGCTGGCATTGACTGAAATCGGATCATACTGTGTGGAAGGTAGATGGGACAGAAATGGACAACAAAACAAGAAAAAATATCTACCTCATCTTTATGTCTTTCTAACATTAGAAAGAAACCACATTTTTATTTAGACCAAAAAAAAAGCGCATCAGTAGTATTTGAAGTAAGTGTACAATACAGAAAAGCTATAAAGTCATGTCATGCATATTTTAATTGCAGAAGCAGTATAATTTTAGCCAGGAAGACAGAACTAATATACTTGTGCAGCATAATTTACCTTAGTGGTTTATGAGCAATCAGACAGTGGGATTTTTTTTGTTTTGTCCTGAAGAGTATGTCCCTGTTACTGCAGCCAGACTGAACTACTCTTTACTTATCCTTCTCATCTGAGCTTGACAATTCTTTCTAAGACAAATTATTTTAAAGAATGACTCAACTGCCCATCAGTATGCCAGGAGACTGTTATCATGTTAAACAAGCTGGAAGTTCGTAAGTTTACCTGGAAATGTCTTCATCAGCAGTGAGCTCCTGTTCCATCAGTAAAAACACTTGTACCTGAAGATCAAATGCTACATTTTAATACCATTTTTTAATGGACTGTGACTCAGGAAAATGCTGTAGGGAGGCCTGAGTAATAAGCCTTAGAGGAACTCTTTAGGGCTTTATTTCCATTCCTGAATGATGAAATAACCCCCTGAACCATGAATGGACACTGGCACCCTAAAGCTCTTTCATCCCTTATATATAGGCTGAGTAGCACAAGGGCCATAACAGTCTCTTTTACGGCCAGGAAAGCTCTCAGAGGCTAATCCACTCCTTAGAGAGCAAAACCTAAAGGAAATGAGAATAAAGAATCATGTAATGGAGCAGTCAAGCTCAGGTGTGAATTCCCAGAAGTAACACAGTCCTGTCCACTGAAAGTAGTTCCAGGACTGTGGTAGCTTGTGTAAAGGCCAAGGGACAGCACAGGAATCAGAGGGTTACATTAAATAGAATGGGTTTCCTAATACTTATGCTATTGACAGGCTCAAAATTAAATGCATATATTGCTAAAACAATGCACTTGATCTTTAAAATACTTTATATAGCTTTTCTCCTTCTATTGCTTAGATCTGTGGTTAACTAAGGGCTAGGTTAGGTGCCTACAGATCCCCCCCCAAAAAAAAAGTCACAGCAGTGATTCTGATTTGCAATCTGTGTTAGCCAGTCCCTTGGGAACTCCTTGACTAACAGGCTAAACAGACCACAGGATGCACCAACCACTCTCCTCCATTCCCATTGCCAAAGCTGAAACCCAAAAGAGCGCGTGAAACAGCCAACACCAGAGACTCCACAGGTAGCAGCTCTGAGGACAGATGTTTATCCTGTCTTGTTATGCAGAGTAAAACAAGAGAAAGAAGAAAGCTGAGTTGAGCCTTGAATAAATATAGTTACAAAATTTCAGCCACAATGTGATCTGAATGACCATCAACTGCCAATACAACATGGATTCTTACTCCTTTATGTGGCTCCTCATCCTCATTGCTGGAGGAAGAAGGCTGAATGACCAGGAAAGTAGAAACAGGGAACACTGAGCAGAGCAGGAGTGGGAATGGTGGAGAGGGTACACATACGTAAGCAGAAATTGAAGTAGGAGTCAGTAGGGAACAATGAAAGAAAATGCAAACTTAATTCAGGAGACATCTGAACAGCTTAAATAGCATAAGACAACAGATATTCCATTTGGTTGCAAAAAATGGACATCAGGACTATGAAAATAAGTCAGCTTTCAATTTGTGTCCATTGTACATTTACATGTACAATATCTAGAAGATATTTTCATAAAAATGTTGAGGAGGAATAAGGTTGTGTCTCAAATTTGCACCAGTCTTCCAAATCCTGAATGCTAAATGCAACTCACCAGTTCAGTGATCATGGTTGGCCAAAGCGAGGTAAGGTGTTGCGGAGACATTCTTAAAAGCAATACTCTGAAAAACAGGAACACTTGGGAATGAAGGGTGGGCACCTGTGGCAAACGGAGACTTTCTACCAGCCTTTCTGAAACAAAAAGCCAAGAAGATTTCCTCAGTTCAGAATAATTCCAACTAGCATTTTCTCCTTCCCTCATTTACTTTCAGTTTTTACTTTTAAAGTATCTGCCACATTACTGTTTCAGTACTTTGCTACAGTTTTATTCTGTCAATATAAAAAATAACCACTTTTACCAAGCAACAAACAAAAGCAAGAAACCTCAAAACAATGCAGTTGCATATTTTGATTGAAGTTCTACACATAAATGCAATAGTGCATCTGGGAGTTTTGTTCATCTTATGCAGAGTTTCACCCATCACAGCTAGGATATATTATCATTATTAATAAAAGACTGCATCATCATGGTACATGGGATATTACACAGGCACAATACACTCTTATTTAGCCATAACCACCTCTAAGCATTCAACATATACAGATGCAGATAAATAAAGAAATTTTTCAGTCAAACCAACACATGCACTTCACAGTCCAGACCAGTAAAACCACCTGATATCTTGAACATAGTAAACCCAGCTACTGACTTGACTGAGGAGAAAAAAAAACCCCAAAACCAAAACCCAAACAACTTCAAAGAATAAATCCTGGAACAAATGAAACAAGAAAGATGATGTAATTGACTTTCCATATAGAGGAAGAGACCAAAGTGTCCACCTTGGTAGCACTAAAAAACAATATATCTAGAAGCTGCTGCTGTAACTATTTGCATAATCTTAGAATAAAACTAAGCAGCTCCCATTCCCAATCACTTAATGTAAAAGGTCACTAGAAGAGATATTCTTCAGTGATAAATAGGACGGATAAATAGAGCAGCAGAAAAAACAGCTAGAGCAGTCAAGAATTCAAAACTTCAAGGTCAGCCTTTTCATTTATCCCTAATTGATAGGTGTTTATAGCTCGGATGTTCATGTCAAAAGGCACACTGCAGGTACCCAAGGACATTGATCAAGGTATAAAATGACAGATCAGTGAAATAATCTGGATAAAAGTCAACTGGTAAATCACAAAGTCTGTGTAGTTTGTAATCGTTTAAGACTGAAAATGTTTTAAACAATATCTGCAGAAGCTTTGCATCCAGCCACAGAAAAGGTACTGCACACCGATATTCCATGGGACAAGTTTACCCACTGTTACCCTGTCACACAAACATTCCTCAGTTAACATCAGAGTCCAGAAGTCCACTAGATGATATGTTTTTTACTGACCTTGTATGTCTGGAAGGTATTTCTGGTACTGGTCTATCTCACTACTAAAAATTGCGAAAGCCAGTCTCTTCAGGAGCATAGCACGCTGTTCCAGCTCTGCGTCTCGATTAGCAAACAGATTGAGAGAACTGCTCTGAGCCACAGCCACTCGTGCTGAAAGAGAAAATGCATAGTGCAGAGACAAACTTCAAAATTTCCCTTCTGTTTCACTTTAAGGCACAAATAACTCTTACTTTCGTTGCATTAATGTAGTTCAAAAAACAGATGTTAAGATGATGCATGTCCTGCAATTTGTATTATTAACCACAGTGATTTAAAATACATGTTGAAAGAAAATTTGTAAGCATACATAATGGTGCCTGGGTTTGGGAGCTTTTGGGAGGGAGTTTAGCCTTTCTTTCTTTTTTTTCTTTTTTTTTTTTTTTTTTTTTTAAGAAAATTTCTAGGTTTATATACAGTCAGAAGTTTGGAAACTGCAGAATCAATTTTTCCTTAAGCAGAGTTAGTGTCAGGTTTTTTAAAAAAAAAAAAAAAAACACCAAACAACCCCAACAAACCAAAACGAAACACCCACCTGCCCCGCAAAAAAACCGAACCAACAAACAAAAAAACCCAACAAAAACCACCCCCACCCTCTCTGCTCAGTCAGCTTTGCCATATAGGCAAAATTCACTGTGTGCCAGTTTGGTCTCAAATTCTCTCACTTCAAGTTATCTTATTTATGGATCTCCAGAAACAAGTAGTTCAAGAAAACATGAAAAACATGGAATAAATCAAGCAGATTGAAATAAATGTTGAACAAATGTTTGAGATATTTGTTTTCCTTTTTTTTAATGTTTCCCTTGGAGAAAAGTCACTACTACATTAATAAATACTCACTCATCAAATCTCTGAATGTGGTTTTGTCATGTGTCATCAAATTATCCATAATAGCTCTCCAACTAAAAGAGGAAGATTGTACACACATCAGAAAAGCAAGAAAAAAAGCAGGAATTTACAGAAATATTTACGGAGCTTTTTTTTCTCTTTTAATTCAGGCTAAGGCTTCCAATCCAAGCTCTTTTCTACATAAGTACCATTTACTTGGTGTGATTTGATCTGAAACTGTAACTGTATTTTTTGAACGCCCTTCTCAAAGAAAATAAAAGATGCCACCCAGAGGGCCCTTGACAGGCTTGAGAGGTGAGCCCGTGGGAATTTCATGAAGTTCAACAAGGCCAAGTGCCAGGTCCTGCACATGCGTCGGGGCAATCCCAAGCACAAGTACAGGCTGGGCAGTGAGTGGATTGAGAGCAGGACTGAGAAGAACTTGGGGGTGTTGGTTAACCAGAAGATCAACACAACCCAGCAATGTGTGCTCACAGCCCACAGAGCCAATCATATCCTTGGCTGCACCAAAAGAAACGTGACCAGCGGGTCGAGGGAGGTGGTTCTCCCCCTGTACTCCACTCTTGAGACCCCACCTGGAGTACTGTGTTCTGCCCTGGGGCCCCCAACATGAGAAGGACATGGACCTGTTGGAGCAAGTCCAGAAGAGGGCCACAAAGATGGTCAGGGGGCTGGAGAACTCTCCTATGAAGACAGGCTGAGAGAGTTGGGGTTGTTCAGCCTGGGGAAGAGAAGGCTCTGGGGAGACCTTACAGCAGCCTGCCAGTACCTAAAGGGGGCCTACAGGAAAGATAGGGAGGGACTCTTTATCAGGGAGTGTAGCGATAGGATGAGGGGCAGTGGTTTTAAACTGAAAAAGGGTAGATTTTGATTATATGTAAGGAAGAAATTCTTTAGTATGAAGGAGGTAAGACACTGGAACAGGTTGCCCAGAGATGTTGTGGCTGCCCCACCCCTGGCAGTGTCCAAGGCCAGTTGGATGGGGCTTTGAGCATCCTGGTCTAGTGGAAGGTGTCCCTGCCCACAGCAGGCAGGCTGGAACTGGAAGATCTTTAAGGTTCCTTCCAACCCAAATCATTCTATAATTCTATAAAATGTTAACCACTTTTTTCCTCATATTAAAAATAAACTTTAAAAAAAACCCCCTCACAATTGAAAAAAATAGACTTGTGCATAGAAATATACCTTAGGTAAGCGAGTTTCACATTTCATGTGATTATCTAAAACACAGAACATCCCCTTTATTCCTCTCAACAGAGATCTGTTGGGAAATTTTGGTCCACATTATACATCCTCTTGTGTAATGGTATACATAAAATTTGTAACAGCCATCACTATAAGCAGAAAAAAGAAAGTCTTACTGGTTAACACAGGAAGCATCCATCTGGAAGAAACTGGAATCCATAAAGAGGTCAAATGCTTCCTTTTTCCATGCCCTCCTTGTATACTGATACCCACTAAGACTGCTTAATAACTGGACACAGGCTCGATAGCTGGATGCATTGTGAGCACTAAACAAAAAAAAAGAAAAAGTCAACATGAACCAATTTTGAATTGCTGCTTTATAGTAAGTTTGACAGACATCTAATCCTTATCATGCCTCTTTCAACTTAAGTGTCACCCACTAAATTTCAACTGGCTGTAGAGATGCACATCAATTCAATAAATTGTAAAGATACCTGTGATTACGGAGGTAGGGAACAACATAGTGCATAATATTTACAAGCAAAGGAATAACCCTCTCTTTTTCATCACTGTAGAAAACCATATCCAAGAGATGAGCCAAAACCTATAAAAGGAGAGGAAGGTATGTTAACATGCACTCTCAAATTGATTTTTATCTACTATTCAGCATCTTTTTGTATCATGTCCTTCACTGAATGTTTAAGTTTATGATAGAATTGATCTAATTTCATGTACTATAAAAAATCCAGAGTATAAAGATCCCATTGTTTTTAAAACAAACTAAGGTAAAACCACAGAAGCATGAACTCCTGGGCAAAGAATTCTACAGAATAAGCTAGAAACAAACAACAAAAAAATTCAAAGACTGACTGTGATTATCAGCAGTAACTAACACATACCACTAATAACACACAAAGTTTGCCACCAAAAAAGTTTGCTATACTACACATCTGAAAAGCCACGCTTTACACCTCATCCACCTCACTGAATCTTCACAACTGGGTTAGGAACAAAGTTTTATATATTACATGACAGGACCCAGAATCCATTCACAGTGTTTCCCACCAAATCGCCTTCCCCAAGCTTCTAATCCAAAGCTTTTCACAATATAAAAGTTTATTATAAGACAGCATTTATTATATCTGAGGAGATATTTACCTCAGAAAGTAAGGTCAAAGCATGGACACTATAAACAGATGGAGTTATGTTTGAAGTTTCCATTGCTGGAGACAACATATCTAAATAAAGATAATAATAAAAAAACGTCCAAAGTTAGTCTTCTTATGCCATTATTTACCTTACAAGTATACTTTAATAGCACATAGTTTGAAGATGTACAGACTTTGCAATATACACTGTGTAAGATAAATATGCCTGAACAATATTGAAGCATTTTTAATGCATTCAAATATAGTAAAGCTATCCTCTTTGTTTATTTTGGCCTGATAATTAATGTTTTGTTTAAAATAAAGATGAAAATGAAGCTACCTTCAACATCTGATTCTAAGTTGTTTCCATCAACCATAATCTTGGGGGAAGGCTTAACCTCTAAGTTTCGTCTTAGCCAAGTAGTCTGTTCCAAGGAAGAACCAGCAATTGCCCCAATGGCATCCACTATCTTGTGTGTTACATCCTGGTAGAAAAAAACCCAAGCATTTTAAGAACTTTGTGCAGAAGGGCTGTATTTGTTGTCCTGATGTGTTCTGCAGGAAAATCTATATAACTAAGTACAGAACTGTTTTCAAATCGCTTCTGTTCTATATTATCAGTGATTAATAACTCCACAGAAAATGAGATTTTTTTCAACAGATTATAAACAGTACGAAGTAGAAGATACTAAAGAGTTATTTCAGACTACAGAACTGATATATCAGACAATTCTAGTACATTCAAGCATTTATGGTTCAACATTTTCGAAAGAGACATACATACAACAGATTTCTTACCTGGAGATCTCTTTGATCTTTCTTATTCTCCAGGCTTGGGTTTTTCATGATGAACTCATTAAGAACACTGAAAAAATAGAAGTATATATGGATTTTCTTCTCACAATACATTATTCAGTAATTTTAAGAGCTAGGACAAGTGTGAAGAAATTTACATGCACAATAATTATTTACTAAGCCTTCAGTCACTGCTACTTTTCAATATTCTAGAAAATATCCTTTCACATTTAAGTTAAACTATTATGGTATGATCAAAATTATCAAGAACATGTTTAACTAGACTATACATAAAAGTATCTTTAGAGGCAGTTTACTAGGGAAGATAAATTCTAGAAATTCAAGAAAATGGTCCTTGAAGTTTTATAGAGAAAATCACATTCAACATTTTATTTCTAACACTCCACAACCAGCTTTCATGCTGGGAATGAATCCTTTCTAGTGGCCTGCAAATCTACATACACCTAAGAAATAGTCATTGTAGTTATTTTCTAAGAAAAATCAGAAACATAAACCTACTGTTTAAAGAGCCTGAATCGCTCAAATAATCAGCAAGGTAAGATCGTGGCTTGTATCATATTATAATATAAAATTTAATATATGTAACCATTCCTCAGAGAAGAAACTAATTCGTTAAACCCCACAGAACTCGGGCAATAGCTCTACCACTCAAATAAGTGATAGAGATTTGAAAACACTAACACTTCAGTATGATGCCACACATTTGAACTTATTTGCAAATCACAAGTATCAAGATCACTTACCCAAGTATGAGGAATTGTCCCGGGGCTGGAAGACCAACCTGGATGGAATCTTTTAACAGAAGTAGCAGTGCTGCCCAGCTATCTACTAAGCTGGTCACTGGAATCCTAAGAGAGAGAGCAGCAATGGCAATGCAAATGGCATAATCTCCCTTCAGGTATTCCCCATTTCCTTTCTACCTCACATTTCTCCTAGCAGATATTGTGAATCAACATTCATACAGATTCTTTAGTTTTTCATTTAATATTAGGTGACTACATCAAGTCATTAAGGAAAGAAGGAAGGCAGAACCACCAGTGCACTCGAAAGACATGCTTTTCAGTCCCCGGTTGGAATGGTACCAATGAGTTACAGCACAATTAAAATCAGCTTTCCGTGTGCAGGGGGCAAATTTCCTGCAGGATTATTAGGTAGGGGAAGAAAGGTGATGCAGAACTAGGGAACTCACAAAATAAATCCCTGTCTTTTTTGTGACACCTACGGCTCAAGACCATTCTTTCTTCATGATTTATATTACACAGGCTATTTCTCATCCTAGGGATTATAAAAAGATGTAAAATATTCAAATTTTCCATCTGCTTCTGGATGACAGAAATAAAATTTAACTTCTTGTCTTACCTTTGAGTATAAGCATAGAAAAACTGCAACATGCAGACTTCCAGTGAAAGATGTTTCTAGAAAAAGATACAAAACTTGTGTCATCTAAGAAAATGACTGTTTTTCCCTCACTTGCCACTGCAAAACTGACAATGCTAAAATGTTACTGCAGTGTCTGAATATACAGTTTAATTCATTAACAGGATATTACAAAAGTCCATTTAGGCATCTCTCTGTAAAGTTATTCTTCTTTTTTTTTTTTTTTTTTTTTAATTCCCTCTTTTTCCTCACTTCCCTTTCCCACCTGAAAAAAAAAAAACCAACAACCAACCTGATGCTAGGGTATGCACCTGTTTTCCTAATGTAAGCAGCCTATCCCCACAAAACACAGTCTTGTACAGAAGCAGTAAACAGGATTCTGGAGTTGTTCAGAAATGGTAATGACTTTAGGAGGTATGATTTCCCTCCAAAAGTTCATCTATCTATTACATATTGTGAAAATTTTCACACTGTACTGCTCAAGTTTGTGAATGAAGTATCCATATCATCACTGTTCTAAGCTTCAGTAAAAGGACATTTAATAAGTCAAGAGCATCTCTACAGTGTTCATACCTTGTCCTTTGCTATGGCTGGAGGCTGCTTCAAAACTTCTTTCACTGTTTGTATAACAGTCTCTGTTCTCATAACACTGATAGAGCGAACTAGCTCTACCAGTAGAAGTTGTTCTTCACCAGCTGTAGGAATAACCTAAAAGAAACAAATGTTGTCACAGATTATCATCTGCGCCAAAATTAAGGCAGCTGGCCTCATGGGATTGAAATGTTAGTAACTAACAGTTCACCTAGAGACTTGGAATCACTGACTCTTTTCCTGAAGAATTCAGGAAGATTATCCCATTCTAAAATAAATTGGTAGCTCCCTGACAGTACAGTTGCTCATTAGAAATATAATATAGATATTTTTCACATGTCATACTATGTATTTTTTCACTGGAATGGCTGAATTTTCTCCTTACTGCTTCTAAATCACTTAAAGTTACTACCACTATTTGAAGTGACCATGGTAGTATAAACATACCTTTGTCCTAGAAGTATTTTTATTTTGCCTCCTTTCATTCCATACAAAGGCAATGGCAGCCATGAAGTGAACACCATGATTCATTGAAATTGGACCCAAAAGTTCGAGAATCTGCTGCCTCAAGTTCTGAAATGTGGAAGCAGAACACATACACCTTTAGATAAGCACCTCAGCGTTATGTTCAAAACAGCTAGCTATAAAGGCATACTTGGATTGTAACTATCATTAACTTTTATAAAAATGGAAGGATGCACTCAGAGGGTTCATAAAGCTCTATTCTACATATGGCACTCTTCAATCATCCTCTTCATGACTAAGACAAGGGAAGATAAAATACACTTGTTAAATTTGCAAATGGTCATGAAGTGGGAAGCAATTGACAGAAAGGTACACAACTAAAAATGATCTGAAAAAACTCAAAAAGCATCCTTAAAAAAAGATAAGCTGCAATAAAGGCTTGATCTTTGCATGCAAAGGTAGGGATAAACAACTTTAGTGATTCAGGATGAGAAACCAGTTAGATAGTGGTGCTACAGAAAAAAAGTCTGTGGATTATAGTGGATCACAAACTCACCGTGATGACTTTGCAAGGAAGGGGAAAAGAGCATTCCTAAATAGCAACACCTCATGAAAGACATTAAATACTTCCCCTGAAAGAAGATACCACATACCATGTCCAGTTTTGGACACCTTACTTCGAGAAACATACCACAAGCTGACAGAACTCAAACTCTAAAAAGAAAGATTAGTTCTATGGAATATGACCTACAAGAAGGGGCAGAAATGGGTTTGTATATAGTCAGGAGAAAAACATGTAAGTAGGGATATAACAGTTATCAAATGTGTACAAGGTAATTAGGAAGGGGAAAGGAAGATGATGCTTGTGTCTGCCACAAATAGTGATGGACTTGCTTTGTAGCAAGTGAGATAAAGATTAATAAGTAGGGGTGGTGGGGAAATACCAAAAGAAAGAACACGCTACTCTGGGAGACCGAAATATTCACTGCTGAAACTCTTAATAACATGGTTTTTAAGCATGTCAGAAGTTAGAGGCACACTTGGGTCAGGAAATGTATTTCCTGAGCTGTCTTCTTGACCTGTTTTCTATGACAGGAAGATTTCAGACAAAAATGCACTTTCTGTCTGTTTTCTGAAAGCCATTGTTACCTTGGTCAGAGAATTGTCTAAGCTTGCAGGAAACTGCTATATACGATCCCAGAGCTTGACTACACACTTCATGCACTTGCCAAGAGTGTGGTTGCCAAAGCAACCTAGCTGTACTGAAGCTTAAAAAGCTCATTTATACTTTAGACACACAATTCTGTACAGTTCCACAGTTTCGTGTCTTTTTAACCCCATACACCACCTCCAAGGCAGCCACAAAAGCATTAACCAATGAGGTGAAAAAGTAAAATAACCTATCCTGATACTACACCGAACAAGCTGAACTCAAACTGGACTTTTTCATATACAGGACAAGTTGAATGCTCTTTTGAATACTACGAATTTCGGCAAACTAAAGAAAAGCTGGAGTGTACAGAAGAGTTAATGTTTAACCAGAGTATCAAAGCTTATCCTTTTTTCACAGAAGGAGCATAATATTATAGGCCATCAACAAGTACAGACCCCCTTTGTTTCAGTGAGTAGGAAATCCTATGGGCAGCACAAATATGACCATGGATGCCGCCTATGCAAAGACATGGAGTCTTACATAAGTTAATTTTTACTCCTTCAATCTGAATGATGAAGGCTGAAAAGGAAGTAACACAGCATTGTCACAAACAGTACCTGATAGTATTCACGCTAACTGAGGAAATCTTGTTTTTAAACATTTAAAATTTAAATGACAATTTCCTTTTAATAATGTGAATTATAAGAAGTTTGAACTGCTTCCAGTAAGAGGGCTAGGCAGCATTCTCAGTATAGTCCTATTTGACCCCTTCTCAGGTTCTCTTCTTTATGATTACTAGCTCACTGTCTGCTCTGTCATTTCCAGCTCACTATCTGCTGCGTCATTTCCCCATGCACAGTGAAGTGACACCACTGTATGGATGAATAAAGGAACTAGTTCAGAAGTGTCCAAGTACTAGAAGAGAGTTCTCTCTTGTTAAGATTTTACATTAATATTTTAAATCTTCTGAGGCGTAAAAGGGTGGCTTAAATTTTTTCAGGATGGATTTCATTTTCTTTGTAGAAAGCAAAGAAGTGAGACATTGTTGTCTGAATTGATACACTCGAGTTGAAAAGCATATTCAATACCGATTTATAAAAGCCTTGTTTGTGGGGTGGGCAAATAGATGAGGACAAAGGTATTAAAACTCAATTTACATTTAAGGGAACGGAATTGGATTTAGTTTGACAAAGGTACTAATGAACAACTTAAACAATATTATCCTTGATATTCTAACCTTTGTTGACCCAAGATTAATAGTGGTAATGGATGCAGCAGCAGCAGCAGTAGTTTTCTCTGAAGAATCTGCAAGGTGAAGGATGCTCCACAGCAAAGTCACAGAAGACATGATCATATGCAAGATAGATAGGATCCCATTGCGTGCTTCAACCAAGTGCTTCTGATCTACATTAACCAAAAGCTAGTGGATTTGAAGGGGAGAGAGGTAGAAGAGCATTAAATATCTACATAAATAGCTATCCTGGTTTCAGCTGGGATAGAGTTAATTTTCTTTCTAGCAGCTGATATAGTGTTGTGTTTTAGAGAGAAGAATGCTGATAGCAACAACTGAAAATATCAGTGTTTACACCCAGTCAAGGATTTTTCAGCTTCTCCTGCCCATCCAGCAAGAAGGCTGGAGGGGCGCAAGAAGTTGGGAGGGGACACAGCCAGGACAGCTGACTCCAACTGGCCAAAGGGATATTCCATATCATGTGATATCACGCCCAGTATATGAACTGGGGGGAGTTGGCTGGGAGGGGTGGATCGCTGCTCAGGAACTAACTGGGCATCAGTCAGCAAGTGGA
>NW_010972631.1:3673491-3723663 GCF_000737465.1 Haliaeetus leucocephalus
TTCCGCACCCCCCCCCCCCCCCCCCGATTCTCTCCCCCATTGCACTGGGTGGCGGGGGAGTGAGCGAGCAGCTGCGTGGCGCTTAGTTGCTGGCTGGGATTAAACCACAACGATAGCATAAGTAAAATAGTATAAATTGAGACTTAACAGACATGGAAGCTTTCAACCTTAACTCTTTTTCAAAATAGTTTTTCAATAATTCTTACAGTATGTACAGGTTTTGAGTCTATTAAAAATAATAGTTAAAGAATCTTTTGACTCAGTTGTACAATATCAAATGTATTCTGAACATGTGAGGCTCATGTCTACAGCAATCAATTTTGTATCATCTGCCTATACATTTGCAAAACAATTATTTCAGAATTTTAAGTGTAATTAATAGTCTAGGCAAAATTATTTACTTGCACAGACAATAAACACTTTTCAGTTTCTTTTAAATGAATGGAAGGCAAAGGGGTGTAAGAACAAAAAAAAAAAGCAAAACCAAGATTGCAGAGAGAGCAGGACAAAAATTTTCTTGTAGAATCTGGGCCAAATTCTTAACTGAGACAATGCTCAGAATATCACATCTAAAAATACCGCTTGACTAAAAAGACAAATTGTAAATATACAAACGGAGCAGAGAGAGAATGTTTTGACATATTGCAAGATGAACACAGTCCAGCCAGAAAGTAACAGGATAGGCATCAGTCTGGGAAGTTCCACAAAACAAAGCCAGCTCTAAAAAGTGGCATTTTAGAGGTATGAAAGTTAAGGAATTCCTACTTTAGTTATTTCAGGGTAACAAAAACCCCAAACCCCCAAATCCAGAAAACAAACCAAAACAAAATCTAAGGCTATTATCTTATAGTATAATTAGTAGAAAATTGTTTTTCTGTTTGAGAAGTGTGTATTATCAATAAAAACCATACTTATAGCTAAGACAATATATTTGGTATTTTTCCCACTCAGATCTTCATATCTGCCAATATAATCACAGTCCTTAATTTGACATGTACTGCATAAGAAACGCTCATATACCCAGATAAGTTTACCTGATGATACTGCGTAGATGGATCCAGGAGGCAGTAATGAATTATGGTTGTGATCCCTTCTAATAAAGTAAGAACCATATCTGGGGGAGTGACTGATGCCATCCAGAGAGGCCTAAAATAAGAGATTCATTTTTTTAAAATGGGTTAATCTGGTTGTAAAATAATTCAACACAATCAAATCTGCTTAAAAAGGTTATATACCTCTACATACACATACCTATTATCAGATAATCCTGTTTCATATTTATACTGCTGAATTAAATTATCCAAGTTCCTGCAGAGCTGAAGAGTCACTGAAACAACCACCCTTTGAAGAACTTTTCCCATGTAAGGCAACGTAGAAGTGATAAGGCCAATCCACTGGGGATGCATTTTACAGGCACAGTGCTGGTGTAAAGCTCGTATCACTGCGCAGAGAAACATGCCTTGGCAGGTTATTGGCTGGGAATGTAAATACTGAAGAGAAGTCATCGGCTGCTGGGGACCGATGTGCTCCAAATCTGTTATAACAAAGTCAAAGCCCGTTTCATTTTCCTCAGGCACAGTCATTACTCTGTGTTCTAGCACAATCAGCCGTTGAAGTACTTTTAAAAGCTGTGACTGCAGAGTACTACCATTGTCAAATTCATCTTCAGAAAAATTTATAAGGCTGTCTTCAGAGAAACCTTCTTCTACAGCCACTATGTTTTTTCCAGCCATCTTTTCACTGTGCCATTTCTGCGCACTGAAGATAGAAGATAGCAGACAATGCAGGATCACTTTCTGAACCTTGCACTTGGACAACATGTCTGAAATAAAACTAGGAAAGCCCTTTGCAGAGCTTTCTATCACTTTTGCCAACTCAGCAAAGAGAAGTGTCAGAATTTCTATACTCATCATTTGCATATTACGGTTTCCTATTAGATCTTGTGAGGTTACTTTAACATGAGTTGGATAGTGGCTCCGCATATAGTATAAACACAAGGAGATAAGAATTTCTATGTACATAGAGCTGCGAAAGTTATGGTTAGAATCAACTGGGATGTGGCTATAGAAATCCTTGCCCATAACAGATATTCGATGCCTGGCTAGAAGATTCTGGAGCAACGAAAGCTGAGGAGTGTATGCATTGTTGACACTGGTAGTGGAGATAGCACTTACAAAAGCTGAAGGATTTGTTTTCAGAATTGCTTTAATTGCAGAAAAAGCATACAATGTCCTTGAAGAGTCATACAGCTGGAGATAAAGCAGCACATGTTGATACAATGGATGGATATTAAAGTTGGGAGATTTTCGCATTCCTGGGGACCCTACATCACTTTCTATTTCTGAAATTTCTCCTTCTCCACAACTATACCAGTTTTCTAAATCAAGGCCATCACTAAAGAAGACGTTTGTTTGTTTAAGCTTTTCTGTTTGTGCTTTCTTCTTCTCTTCATCTTTCTTTTTGGCTATTTTCACCTTAGGTTTTGCACCTGGTTGCTTACCAGCTTCTTTAACAATTGTTTCTTTTTCTGACATTTTTTCTGGTAGCTTTCCTTTAAAGCTGAACTGAATACTGCTGTGGCTTCGCTTTCTGGACTTGGATTCAGTGGAAGCAAGAGTGAGATCAGAGAGGGATTGCTGGCTTTCTGCAATACAAGGTGAAGAGTTATTTCTTGAAATTTCATCTCTTAAGCTCTCAAGTCCAGTCTCAGTTGAGGCTGATAGCAATTGGGAGCTGTCATTACTAAGCAAACTACTCTGGCTACTTTGAATATTTTGATCTTCATTTTTTGTCATCTCTACAGAATTATCCAAAGGACTGAATTTACATGAAGTATCCTCAGAGTGTAGATTATGTTTAACTGGTTCAGCTTCTTCTCCAAGACCGCTTACAACTTTGCATATAAGATCTGTAACCACCTGCTGCACAATTTCATCAGGTGAATCTTCTCGCAGAGTCTGAGAGCTATCTTGAGCACTCAGGCTTTCTGTCTCCACTTCATAACTGATGTTGTCTCCAGTAGATGACTGAGAACAGCCAGAGTCAGAACTCTGCAGTATTTCAACTTGATGGTCGGGAAGGTCAAAATCAGACACAACCATTGGTATGGTCTCACTGCTGGTACTTAATAAGGAAAGCCTGTCACTCAGAGGGTTGACAGTCAAGCTGAAGTTCTCCATTTCATCCATAGCAAGTTGTTTTTCATTGCTTTCTTTAGGTATAATAAGTTGTCCTTGGCTTACAGGCACATGGGAAAATGCTTAAAGAAAAACACAAAAAGCTTTATACACATAATATTTTGTTCTACAGAATAAGAATTTAGAATTTAAACTATTACTGAGACTTCAAATTATAAAGGCATGGTAAATAGTACCTTTCCACTTCACAGCAGAAAAAAAAAAAATGTTAATATGCAAACGACACGCAGTCACATAACCAAAGCAAGATTACTTTAGCAGTAGAACTTAGCAAAAACCCATAATTCTCCCATGAAACCTTATGCAGTCTTATCTGCTTGTATTTTAATAAAAAGGAATTATTAGTATGTTACTAAAATTACACAATACATGCAAACACCTTCAAACCTTATCAGTATGTTCTCAGCCAGCCCCACATCAGTGCTCCCAATTCATAAAAGCATTTCATTTCTTGATTAAGCTTCAAGTCATATTCTTAAGTTCTACTGAAGTTCAGTAAGACATAAGAAAATGCTCTGCATTAAAATACTTGCATATCCTCTTAATCTGAGAGCAACAAAACTTCAACGATACTTGGGACACCCAAACTTAAACTACAAAAAAAATGCAGAAATGCACATACAAGCAGTAGCTATTCCAGCACTTTGTTTTGGGAGTTACCCTCAAAAATTTCTACTACATTTTTAATGTTGCATGCAAATAACAAATAAAGAAATTAAATGTGTACGTACCATCAGCACAGCTAAACTTCTGCATAAAGTGCTTTTCGTTTTCTTCTTCAGGGTGATAAGGAGATTTAGTCCAGTAACATTCAGCCTGTACTCGCTGAACAGAAACTCGCTGAGTTTTTGGATGGAGAAGCAGTAGGAGCAAAGGTTCAAGAACTCTTGCAATATCATGTCTTTGAAGCACTTGATTTAACCAGGCTTGTCCGACTGACCATGTAGAACCATCCAAGCTATTAAGACTGTCCAGCATGATAAACAAAGATCTAGAATAGAAAGAAGAATAAGCCTAACACAAATTCTACTCTACTTACAGAATACCCCATTTTAATCTGGTATATAATGAATTTCAACATGTCAGTACATACTCCAGTGTCTTCTCCATATAAACCAGTATTTTCTCTGGAATCCAAATTTTGCAACCTGAAGTTTTATATTTTAGTCTAGCCTAATGAAGAAATGGCCAGGAAGAGCTAGTAATAAAGTCAGTTAAGATAGCTGCTCTAGTAGTAGCAGTTGTATAGTCAGTTCAAGTATTTGTATAGCTACTAGCATAACAGGCTTTGGTTGCCTACTAAGTGCTAGTGCAGTACAAAAAGATAAAACTTTAAAAGCCAATTCACACAAATGCATGGAAAAGAGAAAGAAACATTCAAAGATCTTTTCTTCAAGAATGGAGAGTAGAAATATACTTGACAATTCAGCACTTCCTACTGTCATTATTTTCTTCTTTTAATAGTTTTAGCTTTTAGAATCCTTTCCAGATGTGGGGAAAAACAATATATATATTGGACTCTGCATTTTACCAACTGTCTTACATCCTCCAGTAGAACATGTTCATAAACTCTTAGCTGTATGTACAGAATTTACCACCACTTTTGCAATGAGTAACAGTATCAAGCCAAAGAAATAACAACCTTTTTACTCTGCTTCCTACAGCTAAGGATACCGTAGGAAATTTAAATAAGCACTTTCCCACAACATTTGTGCTAGCTGAGGAAGACAAGACTAGTTCAGAGTCTGGATCATTCAGTTTTTCTAAGAAGGCAGTCTAATACTAGAACGCAAAACAGAAATCCTCTGCTGCTTGCCATAAATGACATCTTACACAAAACACACAGATTAAACAAAAAAACTTTCAAATCTTAGTCCTTACTTACAATTTTGATCTTAAGTTTTTTTAGCTTTACTGTTACTTTCCATTTTCACATAATTCATTTCTGGGTTGACTTCTTCCTCCTGCTTTCGTTTTTACCAAATCACAGCAAGAACTCAGATACTATGTTCAATATACACAAATATTTTAACCACAGTGATCGTCAATGAATCATGTGACCATTCCTGTCCTACTCTTTACAGCTACCAGAAAAATCTACCGTTTATGTAATCATCATTGTGAAAACAATTTTGTCTAACTTGAATTCACTTCTTGCCCTCCTTCCTTGCTCTCACAGTTACACTGTATTTCTCCAATTTCTAAACACTATGGTGCAAATATAATGTAGTTAAAGATTTTGAAGTAAAATTATTTCAACTGAATCATGCTTGCAATCACCAACCTGTCAAAGCTACGGCCAAAGGAAGATGACTTGTTAATATGAAGGTCACGGGTGAGATGCCATAGCACTGCAAACTTTGCATGAGCTTCCATTCTTACTTTCTGTGGACCAAATTATAAGTTAGATCTATCAGAATACAACAGCCTCTGATAAGAGCTGGGAAAAAAAAAGAGTTATACAGCAGCTTAAAAGCTATAATGAAATTATTAAAATTAACTTTTTTTGACTAGGCATTCAATTGCTATTTTCTAACATTAAAACCAGTAATAGGCAACAATAGGTCTCTGAACAATTTAGTAGCATGAAAGGATTCTCCCCCATCTTGATCTTGGCCACCTTAGTTTCAAAGTTCAGCTTGAAAAAGTTTTAAATACTTAATGTGATAGCTTGAATAATACTTATTTTACTCTCACAAGTTGCATAGCTCTGTTTTCAGTGATTTTATCTATATGTTTCAAGGCACTAGAACAGATCATGAAGAGAAAGCAGGAAGAAACATGCAAGCATACAGAGGCAGAGAGAAGAGGCAGAGAAAGAAGAGAAATTTTTAGAGATAGTGTCTGGAATGATGGGATTAAACACAGTATCCATGGAAATAAAGGAATGAAAATAAATTGGCTGGAAAAAGACTTAAGAATTTTCTAGCTAGATACAATGTAGACAGAGTTCATCACTAACATGCCAAGTTTAGCTCTGGAACTTTTGAGTTTTATTTAGACAAATAGGACATGCTTACTGCCCAAAGGACTTCTAATGACTAGTAATAATATGCAGAATATTTAATGGTGAAAATGGTATTAAAGTAAAAATGTTTATGCCTTCATCTCTTTCCTGTGGCTGATCAAGGCAAAGAGTTATTCCAGCAAGGCCATAAACTATAGTAAATGCCATGCTATGACATGAATACATGGGTACATATACTAAAACCAGCTTTACCCAAGAGACAAGGGAGCTACCAAGCAGTTGTAGGGGTGAACAAACAAAGCACAGCAATCAGGACGATTATACTGAATAAAACATCAAAATTACTTTCAAATACAATCAGGGCTTAAACTAAATTACTTGATGATGAGCAAAGACAAGAGGATGAAGATTTTTCACTTGTTTGTTCTTAAAATATATGCTTATAGGGAATGAACAGTAGGTGTATTTACCTCTAATCAAAATGAGACCACACTAAAGACTGTTAATACCCCTGTGACAATCCGGCATACTTCCAGACTTAATTTACAATACACAGCTTAAGAAGCTTTGCAACAGCTAATACAACCAATATCTGCCACAATAATGAAAATTTTAAGTAAAAGCTGTAAAAACTGAAAATTACAGAAAAGACACAAGACAGATCACATCAGCCGTAAAGTAAAAAAACAACCAAGAGAAACAGCAGCATTCTGGAAAGTAAAGCAAGCATCCCATGTATTTAACAAAAATATGCTTCTTACAGGAAAAAAAAAAACAACACTGCTGCAAAATATATACAGTTACACGAAACAATTCACTAACATCTGCTGAATAAAAAGTGAAAACACCAATTCTAAAAACACAGAGATAAGTCCATGTAAGCCCTTGCAATCTATGCTGGGAAGATGTAAGAAATCACTGTTTTCACAGTAAGGTTGGCAGAAATGAGCGAGTACCACACCCACAGTCACAGCAGTTCACAGACCAGCCTAATAAGTGAAACTATAAATCATCAGCAGTTTTATCAATATGCCAAGCTGTGAACTGCAGTGGTTGACTCACTTTTGTTGACCTGGTTACTCTCTGGTAGAAAGGCAAAAAGGTAACTGCTTCCGAAGTCACACAACCATGAGTTGCCAGAGCATGTAAGCAAGTAATTCCCTAATTCCCTATCATTCATTCTGTTGGGCCTGTGAAAACAGTTCATATATCTAAGATTTAAAGCACTACAAAGGCCTCAACTCAAATGTCAAATCAACAGCCTTTATCTGAAACAAATTTCTAGGGGAGGAAAAAAAAAAAAAAAAATAGTGTACCTGTCATGACAAGTAGAACTCCTACTAACAATAGTAAAAAGCTAAGCATGTGCTTTATATATAGGGAACCAGAGCATAACTTTTGATAAGAGGTGAATTCTCCTACATAAATTGGTTGCTGAATGCTGAAAAGCCTCCTTTGTCTAGCATGAAACTACAGAGGCTCATCACAGACCTAAAAGAAACACCGTTTGTCAACAATCTGAATATCTGCCAGCTTCAAAAGATTTTGAAAATATTACTTTACTTGCATTAGCTAAACCGATAGCAAAACAGAAGTAATCAATAGGATAGCCAAGATCACTTCTAAAATCAGCCAGCAGTGAGATGAGACCTTTGAGCAACAACAAAGAATGGGAGAAATCCACCAAGTTGGGTCACGAGCAAACATTATAACCTGTGGTAGCAGAACAGGAGACAGCACAAGCGACAAAGTAATAACAAGAAACCAAACAGCGTTATCAGAGGCAAAGGAGGAGCGCTCTGATCACTCAAGAGGTTCTGCTCAAACTATAGTCCATGGCTTTTGACATGAGATGGCAATGTAAAGACCTTCAAGAAAAGAGTAGCTTCAGCAACATACTGCAAAGAAATGCACAGACAACTCGCAACCCAGCTGCCATGTCAGTCAGAGCAGGTAGGCAAGCACATTTTCCACAAAGACAGAGATCCACAGAAACTGGCAATTACTGTTGGAGCAGTTTATTAGTTGCCCTCTAGAACTGGCAAACATGGCAGAAACAGTCAGAATTCAAATCTTAACAACAAATAGCTAGAGAAGGGCCATATGAGACTGGAGAAGAATTGTACAGAAGCCTCTACATCAGAAGTATCTAGTGACTGCAGTTCCTCCGCTTCCCAACAGGGGAAAATAATCTCACAGAAACGCTTTATCTAGAAACAATTAACCGAGACAAGTGTCAGAAGATGGAGCTCAGAAATATATAGCACAGCTCTTGGGACCTGGAAATAAAATCAAATCTTATCAATTACAAGCCGCTCGTTTGTCTGATATTTACATTAACTCTTACAAAAAGAGCCAGAATCAAATAACATATAAAAATTGTCAGAAAGGAAAAAAACCCAAAAAACCAAAAAACTAACACCAAACAAAACACAATTCACTGCTGCTTAAAAGAGAAAGGGAATTAAGGCTGAAGAAGCATAATATCAAATACAGAGGACTCATAAGGTTGTGTCTCACCAAAAAGGAAAGGAATTGAAAACAGATCTCAAACTGTAAAAAGAAGGTGGTGACACAAAAAGAAAGGCAGTAAGGACACCACAACTGAGAGAGAGAGAAAAGAGAAAACAAAAGGATAGAAAGGTAAAGGGGACCACACATGACTCTCTTAAGAAAGAAACAATCCAACCCCAGTATCAAGAAAAGCAGAGACATGGTGATGACAATAACACGGCTGTTGCTCCTTCTCCAAGTTCTGTGGAGGAAAGGAAGCAGAAAGTCTAGATGCTATATTAGGACAGATTATTAGAGAAGATGCAAGAATTAGATGAAGTAGGAGGGAGCACACCAGAGGACTGAACCACAGTTGGTTAGGACACAGCAAAACAAAGTGTACTTAAATTTGATGGAGCTGTACAGGGAAAGAAGGGTGTTTACGACAATTGGAATGGAATCTAAAAAATCCGTATTCAATTACTACCATTACAAACACTTTTCATAGGTTTGTGAAACACCAAAACGTCATGAAAACAGGGTTCAACTAGTACAGACATAAGGTTAAGGTTTCCTGTGAGTGGGAATATAGGAAATAGGGTGGCAGTGTCAGAGGGTGGACAAATCTGATGTTCTGCATGCAAGTAAAAGAGTATTTTTAATGTTTGAAACAATCAACGTAAGGCAACATTTCTTCAATACTGAAGTTATTTATGCCCTCCTCTGAGGCACTATGTCCTTTTTCTAAGTATATTTCTATAGTTATATACTTAACTCATCTTTCAGTAAATACATGAACAACTTGCCTTGTCTCTGTGAGTCAGCTGCTGACTAATAACATCTTCACAAATGCTAGAAGATGGAACGAGGTTATGCAGCTGGTAGAAGAGCTCCACACTCTTCTGATGATGCTGAGGAGTTCCATCACCCAACTGGTCCCAAAGCGTTAAAGCTATATGCTTTGTACATGAAAATAAAAGTTGCAAGAGACACAAGTGAATGAGTATCGTGCCTTATCTTGCTTTAGACTACGTTGAGCTCTATGCAGTGATGAGAGACATTACATCTGAGGACACAATATGACCAGCAGGCAATCTACAAAACTATTCTTTTTTGTTCATAAGAATATTAGAAACTGTTTGAAGTACTGCAATAACTTACTACATTAAAAATTCCTGTTAGGAGTCAGAACTCACAGGAACCTCCAGAAATAAATTTTCATTAAAATATAATTAACTATGTAATATACCCTGCTGCTGATTATCTTTTGTAAATGGTTTCTTACATAAATTACACAAATGCAGAGATTGTGGTTTACCAGAGTCCTACATTATGCACATCTCAGTTTCATACCTTTGCTAATTAATGATGCTATTCAATCAGGTTTTATTTATATTTTAAAAATATTCATTCAAACAAGGATTTTCACCCAAGCAGTAAGACAATCACAGTGGGAAAACTCACTATGTATTTTCATTTAGAGTCTGACACAGGTTACAACTGTTATCAAAATGCTCAGCAAGAAAATTTGGTTTACCATACCAAGGATGGTAAGTGGCCAAGACCGTCAGTCTTTACAAGCCAGGAAGAGAAGTCTATAAAGAAAACAGCAATGAGATACTGCATTATACCTTGAAGAAATCTGTCTTTTCAGCCATATATCTCAGATTGCCTTGAGTAAGAGGAGGTCTGATGACCACAGCCACTCTTCCTTGGTTAGGGCTAAGAGGCTGAGCAGTTTCCACACTGTTCAGATTTTCTCCAGTGACAAGAGCAACTGATTGAGTCAATCCAACCAAGTCCATCACAAGGGAAATAGTAACACCCTGAACACTGAAATCACTTGCTTGTTTGCAAGCATTCATTAAAGTCTGTAGCCACAGTGGAGGCTGTACTTGTTCACAGTCTGAAATAAAAATCACAGATTATACATTCATTTAACAGTTTTAAATATTATGTATTTTTCCTCTTATATCTCATAACCTTATGCACAATTGTCCTTTTTCTTTCACATTTCAACCTGCCCATTGTATGGGTTTAGGAAAATGCATGCAGGAGAAAGATACTTCTTGATGTATCTCTGTCTTTAATCTAATTAAGAATGCAATACTGTATCACTTCAAACATTTAGTAGGCAAAAATAAATAGGAAAATTTGAACAAGAGAAAAATAAGTTTTATGGAAATGCATCCACGCAATTTCATATTTTAGACAAAACTGGACTTTTAGTAGTTTGCACATCCTTTCATTCACTTTCCTTCTTCAGGAGATTCTTGACCAGCAATCAAATCTTAACATTGTAGTTTGTAGTCTGGAATAATTCTGTGGTATTTTATATATATGTAACAATATTATATATGTTATATAGATATTATAATATACATACAGAATTATTTACATATAATTTTTATATATCTAAGCTAAGTTTAAACTGACAAAAAAAATAGAGGTTTTCCTGGCAACACTTTAAAAGTAAAAGTATCTGTGAAAAGTGATGTTTTGGGTGGAAGAAACTTGATCCTATTAGATCATACTCTGCTTTCACTGTAGGGAGTTGTTTTCCTTTTCTTACCACCCCCTCACTTAATACCATACACTGGCCTGATAATGCAAGTGTCTTTCTCTGAAGTTCACAGTCAACTCTCCAAGTGAATAACGCACTCTTTTATTTCAGAGGTACCAAAGTAATTTTTCATAAAACTTCAAAAGGACCCTACTGATCGTTTTCCTAAAACAGGTAAATGCTTCTAGAATCAGACACAAGTGCAGAAGTGTTATTTAATAGGCACAAATACAGCAATTGTTTAGAATTAAGAGAAGGACAATGCAATTTCTAATTTATATCCATAATAGTTAATTTTGCAATGTAAATTAGAGCCTAAATATACCTAACAATTCCACATAATGTTCCAGAGTTTACAGATATAAACATTATTCTGAGCTCGACTCAGTTCCCTTTTTAATTTCTTCAATTAAAAATACCACACATTTATCTGAGAAATTAAGCGTACAGCAAAATTTAAGCACAATTATGTTCTATCAACATCAGATTAATTTGGTCTCCTTCAAATAAACAGACTGATGACTCTCCCCGTTGATTAAAGGCAATTGGTCACATCACTAAAGCAACCCATCAAAAACATGTTCCAAATTTAGAAACGCTTCAATAACAACAGCCTCTTCTGCAGTAGAAAAGTGTATCAATAGATGAAGAAAATGCTGGTGTGCGAATTATGGTAACTACCTTCTCCCATTCTCCATTCTCTGTTCCACTGGCATTCTTGGTTATGGGAAGCAGGGCTCCTGGGACTGTTATGCAGCCCCATTCCCAACACTATTCCTGTCCACCCTGCCATTCTGTACAAGATGTTTACATACGAAACAAAATCCTTCCCGTTGATTTCAACCACCTATAATTTATGTTTATTCCTCAAAATCACACTGTTTAATAGACTACAAATGCAACACCACAAATGGGAAGGTCCAGATGATGAACAAACAACGCAAACCCAAGACATTTAACAAAGTAGAAAGGATTCCTAGAATCACTGCCTTCATATGAGGCACATACTATTCAAGCTCTACAGGCTTTCTGCTTTAGAGTTTACAAGGCAGTGATAATCCGAAGTGCTATATCCACAGAAAAGTAATAAGCAAGCAGCTGATTTTTTAAGTATTTTTAGTCTTCTGCCACAAGACTCATTTGTAGGCTGCTAGTATTTGTAAAAAATAAATAAATAAATTAAACCCCCCATATTTTTCAGGGTCATGCTATAGAAAACAAATATCCTGTGCTAGATCTTTTACAAAAGGTAGCACCCCTTTAGCATTGCAATAGCCTTAATCAATAAACAGCCGTATCCAAGTTGCCTTCAACTGACATAAATATTTGATATGTCTGGATGTCACAAAGTCAGCTCTGCTCCTGGCTGTATAATGAAGACATATACAACATATCTTAAAGACTACAGGAATAGAAGCAGTAGTCATGTTAAATCAATGTGCTTGTTTCCAAAAGCCAAAAAAACTATTCATCTCCAAGCAGTGCCTACTGCTTACCCTTTTAATAGATTTTGAAAGTTGTGGATAAGAACAAAAAGCTGCAACCATGCATGAAGTTTCCTAGAAAAAATAAAATCACAGAAGACGACTGGCAGTAGCCAAAATTATAACTATTGCTTGCATGCTCCAAGCACATCTACCATGATATCATTTTAAGGCAGCAACTCTCAAGCTACAGATCAGCAGTGGAACCAAAATTAGAACTGTAAATTGAAGACTTTACAAACTGTAAAAAGGAATGTCCATCTAAAATGTCACATTTTACAGTAATCCAGAACTGTCAACATTTTAAGCACATTTCTGTATCTGTATCTGAATGTGTTCACCGATAAGTGAACATATTCACACTTCACAAAACCCACCATTTTTATTTTGTTTTCTAATGCAACTGTAGCTAGATGAATTGT
This sequence comes from Haliaeetus leucocephalus, assembly GCF_000737465.1. Lineage (NCBI taxonomy): Eukaryota > Metazoa > Chordata > Aves > Accipitriformes > Accipitridae > Haliaeetus > Haliaeetus leucocephalus. The sequence goes on from NW_010972631.1 coordinate 3,686,619, forward strand.
TTGCAAGAGCTGTTCCTTTAATAGGAGCAGAGTTAAATTAATTAATTTCTTATCTGGTGTGATTTTTATTGGACAGCAGTTTATAATTTCCATGTATTGCACAAAGTGATCTATGTGCAGATCAATCCAAAATTGCTAAAATGAAGCTAAAAACATACTTGATGTCAGGTGTGGCTATTACAAAATATGACAAAGAAAACATTTTGGATCCATACAGTAAAAAGGAACATCTGAAAATTTAGATTCTACTCTCAAGGTTCAGTTTGCATAATTTATATTTATCACCCCAATATTAATTAGTGTCAAATCCCATGCCAGCAATATTCTTAAAATCTATGAGAAAGTAGTTTAGTTTCCAAAAAGCAAACCAATTGATACAGAAGGAAACTTTTCTGAGAGCAACAGCAAACAGTAACACACACAAAGCATGAATACAATTACTTATAATTTTTTTTGGGGAAAAAAATATTAATATTTTAAAAGCAAACAACAAAGAAGAGTGCAGCTTACCAACTTCAGGCTTCCCAGGATGTAATTCCGAAGTACGGTTTCCTTCAGCAATGTAAACAGGAAAGCTTGAACATTCAAGATACAGCTGACAAGCAGCAATGAAGGCAGGAAGGTATTCTTTAGGTGTTTTTTTCTTGTTTGTTTTCTTCACCTTAGCATCAACTTGTGATTCTCTGTCCCATTTTGTGGTCTGTCCTTGCTCTCTAGTGGGGTCTACTGGAAGCTCTGCCCCTAAGGGCTGAGACAAGGAATTACTCTGAATTATATACAGGTTGATCAATCTGGTTAAAAACTGCTGGACATACTCCAAACAGCACTGCATTGCAGTCTTTTGGATCGTCTTCCCACTTCGAGTTGCTGTCCCCTGTGTCATCATGGAAGGAGGCTGTACAATGGTTTCCTCAGATCCTACAGTTGATGCTGTCTCGGTCTCTGAGGATGTGCTACCAATAATAGGAATGCCCAGTGCACTGTGACCTTCATTCAGTGCTCTATCAATGTCATCAGTTGTATCTGCCTGGTATTGTACAAACTCAGTGAACCCACTTTCTGATGATCGACTGCTTGGAGGATTTTCACCATCTTCAAACACTTCATTAGGATTTTCAAGTGAGACTGACGGCACCTGAGTGAGATAAAAGTTCAATGATTGTTCAAAATGGGTGATTCAGGTTCTAGAGAGAAAATATTTATTTGCTTCTCCATTTGAAAGTAACAATTTTATTCCACAGTTTTAAATCTATTCATATAAATATATTTTATGCAAAGTTATGTTTGGTGTTTCAGTAAGCTTGCCAGTCGAAGCTAACTGTTAAAAAAAAAAAAAGGCATTGTTTATCAAGTAGAATACTTAAAATATTACTGCTTTTAACATTTTCTTCATATCATAATCATGTCTATTTTTTATGAAGGAATGCTGAAATGCATAGGCACAGGTATTATTAATTTATACAGCACCATAAACTAAAATATTCATACATCAAAGAAAACCCCTCACTCTCAGCAGGAAGCAGGACATAGAACTATGTTGCTTATGGTCACTTTAAGCTAGCAAGATTCTTTTAATACTTTAGATTTTAGCATGTTCTAAAAAAGGACTAGATATTTATCTGTTAATCAGAAACTGCTGCAGTCATAAAGGAGTAAAAAATGCCTGCAGGCAAAGGAGACAAAAAGAAGATGTCAGCCAAAAAGAACAGGAATACTTGAGAGAATAGGAAAAAGTATAAACTTCTCTGATCACACTTTTGAAGTTCCCACTGTACAAGTAAATAACCACATTAAATCATTTTAACCTAATAACTATCTAGATATACTACTAATAGAAGAACCATAATTATTAAAGTTTTGTCTCATTAGGAAGGCAGGATCAGTGTCATTTGATGTCAAAACACCTTAAAGTGAACTGCGGAACTATAAATGAAGAAGAAAATCTTTCGTAATCTAAAAACATTTTTCCCACTTCCACATTTATACTAATAAAGCCAGCTCAATTTCTCAATAAAATTTATGCTCTTTGACTTAAGAAATTGTCTACTAAATGTGGATGGAATCTTAATTCATAGATGTATATATGGTACAAATTCAACTAGTGTCTTCCTTTTTATATACCAATCCTGAGATTTGGAAGTTGAGGATTTCTTTCGAATACAAAGTTGTAATTATAAAAGAAGAAATAAACTTTCATTTAAAAACTACTAACTATTTGCAACTAGAAAGAAAAAAAAAATCTCCTAGAAACAAGAAAGAATGGTTGTTCCAGCAACAACAGTTCTTCATGACTCATTGTGTGCCTTAATTCCTTATCAGTTCAGAATATGCACAAATCTGATGAATGATTTCTATTCAAAAAGAACCCATAGCAGCTTTCTGGGCTGCTCTAACCCCCTGTAGTCTTGTTGGTAACTGGTAGCACAGTCTCTGTGTCCTGGTGAGAATGAGAAACAACTTGTAGTGGTTTAAGCCCAGCCAGTAAGTAAGCACCACACAGCCGCTCACTCACCCCCCCCTCCACCCAGTGGGATGGGGGAGAAAATCGGAAGGAAAAAGGTAAAACTCATGGGCTGAGGTAAGAACAGTTTAGTAGAACAGAAAGGAAGAAACTAATAATGATAATAACAACAATAATAAAATGACAATAATAATAAAAGGATTGGAATATACAAAAAAAGTGACGCACAATGCAATTGCTCACCACCTGCCAACTGGTGCCCAGTTAGTTCCCGAGCCACCCCCTCCCCACCAACTCCCCCCAGTTTACATACTGGACATGACGTCACATGGTATGGAATACCTCTTTGGCCAGTTTGGGTCAGCTGCCCTGGCTGTGTCCCCTCCCAACTTCTTGTGCCCCTCCAGTCTTCTTGCTGGCTGGGCATGAGAAGCTGAAAAATCCTTGACTTAATCTAAACACTACTAATCAAGAACTGAAAACATCAGTGTGATATCAACATTCTTCTCATCCTGAACCCAAAACATAGCACTGTACCAGCTACTAGAAAGAAAATTAACTCTATCCCAGCTGAAACCAGGACACAACTTAAACAAAATCCATGGATCAGTGGGAGTAAATGCAGGGAAAGAATATGTCCACATACTTCTCATTTAGCTATCTTACCAGCAATGGCAGATGTTGCCCGAGATCTAACAAGCCCAGAAGTTGTCTTGCTATCTGACATCCTAATCACTAGCGGTCTTAAATACAGAATTTGAGCATAATCTAAAAATCTGAATAACTTTGTCATGAATAAAAACAGAGACACCATTATAAATGGTGAATTGCATCTAGCTTTACCAGAGATGGAGTAAGAATGAAAATGAAAATTTGAGATAGCTTTCACTGTATCCTGTGTTAATATATACTAAAAAACTTGGAAAGACCTAAAGAGTGACCCTGTTTTATAAAATACAATGTAAAAGAGATCACAAACATGGTAATTAATGTCACTCTATCTCTTAACAGAAGCCATGGACACATATGAGTCAGTTGTAATTGAAAGAAAAAGGCCACTGAAGGTTCAAAGGGCAACATTCAATAGAAACAGGCTTTATTAAAAAAAAAAAAAGCAGCAAAAGAACAAGAACAGGCAGGTATCAGCTGGCTAAAAAGACTAAGGATAGGATCCTGCATAAAGGATGTTGGAGTCCTAATGGACAACATAAACATGAGCCAGCAGTGGACCCTTCTGGTAAAGAAGGCCAATGACATACAGGACCGTATCAGCAAAAGTATAGCCAGCATGTCAAGAGAAGTGATCAGTCCCCTCTGCTCAGCAGGTTTAAGACCACATCTGGAACACTGTGTCCAAGTTTGCACTCATTAGTACAAAACGAACATTGAAGTACCGAGCAGAGTCCAGTGGAGGGCCACCACAGGAGCACCCGACATGAAAGGAAAGCTCAGAGTTGGATTTGTTCAGTCTTAAGAAAAGGAATGCTAAATTGTGGAGGGGGAAAAGGTGTCTTTATTGCTGTCTATGACTTTCCATTACATAGTTAAAAAGATGGAGGCATACTCAGAAATCCACAGTGAAAGAACAAGAGGCAACGAACACATGCTGCAACAATGGAAATTCTGATCAAATAACACAGTGCAAACAAGCTGTACAGAGAACTTGTGGAATCTTCACCCTTGGAGTTACTCAAAATTAAGCTGGATATGATGCTGAGTGACCTGACCTAGCTTTAAAGTAGAATCTAACTTTGAAATCAGCCCTGCTTTGAGCAGTGACCTGCAACTGTCACTTCCAACCTAAATTATTCTATGATGTTCCTCTAGTCTCTTCAGCTGGAGAATAAGAATTTCAAGGAATGTCACTTATACCTTACAGAGCCATGGTTGTGTAGACCAAACTAGACAATGTAAAAGAGAAAGAGAAAATGCTGCAGGCTGGTTTGTTTCTTCTATTTCTTTATTAAATGATTCTAAGAACTTAACAGTGACAGTAAAATAACTGATTGGTATTAATCTGATGCTCTTAAACTGGGTGAGAGGAGAATTTACATATGCCTGATACATAACCAAAATGGAGAATTCTTTTGAGTCCAGTTACTCTACATAAGACTCTTGAAGTGCATTACAGCTTCAAACCTTAGCTGATTAGTTCATTCTCAGGCCCTCATTCTGATGCGATTTATACATGTATAATATTAAATCTAGATAAAAATCCTTAAGAATCAAGACCTTTTACCACAATGAAGTGCACAACTATAATTTCTTTTGATGATCCAAGTTTAACATATATTGTTGTATATTAAACTAAATCTAATCAAAGACTTGTAGGTGGTTCTGCACAAAAGTAGAAAGCCCACTTTTCCTTTCCACAGAAAAAGAATTTTTCCAAGATGCTGCAAAACATAATTAGTTACCTTTTTATTTTCCCATTCTTTGATGGAGCTGCTGTGTCCACTAGGAAGCTGCAGGATACCATCTGTACCAGCAGATAGCAGTGGAGGTTGAACCTTACTAAGGATCTTCGAGCAGAGTCTGAGAGAATCAGTAAGCTCAGATAAGTGCAATGTATGAAGATGGCTCGTCAACGCAGAAATCATCCTGAGCAACAGCTGAGGCAAGTGCTCTGTCTGTATTTCGATATAAGTCTCCTAACGAAGTAATAGCAAAAATCATTAATTGTAACACCAGATTCCACCCTGAAAGTTATTTTCTATAACAGTGCTACCTATCATTTGCTTAACTGTGCTCTAAACATGTGGAACATGGAAAAAGGAAAATTAATATCTTAATATCCAAGAATAAGAAATACATGCTTTACTTACAAAATATTTACAAAATTAACTTTACAGTTGGGTCAGCAACAAATAGAAATATATCTAACTTTTTTTCAGAATTTTACATCTTGTTCATTACACAGCAAACACATTACAAAACATAATAAAGCTAAAGAATGCTACTACTATTATTTTAATAACCTTAATATAAAATCTTAAGAATGAAAGATAAACAAGTTATTAAGAACTAAAGGGAAAACAGGCTGATTGCCATACCTGACACAGCACTCTCATACTTCTAGTAGGCTTTGAAATGAGAAAGCAAAGAATTGAGGAAAGACAGGTATAGAAAACAGTTCCAACAGTCTTTGCTACATTAAGCAATGCCAACAGAAAAAGAAGATACATCTTACCATGACATTTAAAGGAGCCTTAAAAGAAAGCTGCATACCTAAACTAGCATATCCAACTACAAAAGACTATACTTGTAACAAATACAGTGTAGTTTTAGAGAAAAGAAGTCGAGGACAGACAAAAATTTTCAGGTATAAGCATCATAAAACCCACTTTGGTTATATCCAACCACTTTATCAAGAATCATACAATGAAACCAAAATGTGTCCTAAAGGTGTCCACCAATTTATGGCAATATATTTTCAGGAAAAACAATTAATAAAGCAGATATAGTATTTCTGTAGACTGTAAACATACAGAATCCCAGTATTAGCAATGAATAAAGCAATTCTTACCAAAGAAACTATATCCAATAAAAAATCCACTAACAAGCAGAAATTTGTCAGGGGTAACTCAGATTGCTCACTACCACCTCCAGGCCCAGTTTGAAGTCTGGCATGTAATGTCCTCCTGCAAAATTCAAATAGGGTTTTACAATATTTTTCCCTCCCCCTCACATTAACAATGTTTCTGTAACTTAATGCAAAGCTGTACGCATCAGAGATAATCCCCACAAACAACAATAAAATGAGATTGATTATTTAAGTAGCTCATTTGGCCCCATTGCATGCTTTCAGAAAAAGCAGCAAGCAGCCTTTCACTGTAAACCAGTCTTCATTCATAAAATAAGGAAACTCAGGCTACAAAAAATTGCATTTGTGACTCCACCATATACAGCAATATTTACTAGTATGAGCATGGGCACCAATAATAAAATTAAGGGATAGTGTTATTGGAAGCACAGTAATTTTGAAGAGATCCAAACCCAAGGCATTAAACACTTGAGATAAAGACAACCAAAAATGAAATAGAAGGCCCATGAAGCTTTAAAGCTGTGCAAGAATAAAACAAAACAAGCTCTTCTAAACATCTGCTTCAACTCCAGCTGACTGCATTGTTTTACTATTGACAAGAATTCATAATCTGATGAGTTTTAGTGCTGAGTGAAGTAAGAACACAAATCCCCTGTGAAATCATGTTGCAATCTGACTATATTACAAGCAAAGGATATGAACAAAGGAATAAAATTTTGTTTCTCCAATTCATTTATTCTGCTGGGGGTGGTGGTGAGGGCAGTGTCACATTTTCAGTAATAGTTAGTTATGCTAATCCTTTCCCTCTGTTTTGGAAGGGTTCATGAACATATATGCCAGGACTGGAAAATGGATTTATTTGAAATAATAGAAGCATTACAGAAACCAAGTCTGAAACAGTGACATTAAGTATTTATCAAAAGATTTAAAAAATATTTTAAAAATCATATTTAAATTGCATTCTGTCAGTAACCTACGTTTGAAAAGTAGAACTCTCCTTAACCCATACCTCCATTGGGTTACTGTATCTCTCTAATAACAGATAATTTTCTTCTTAAAACTAGCAGCCTGCTTTACAGTTCAGTGAAATGGTCCCTTTGTGTAAGTCATAACACAAATTCTTTTTCACATTCTGTGCTCCTACCCAGAAAGACCTACAATTTCATAAATTACTCACAGATTTGTTCAACTGTAATACCTCATAAAGGATGACTTGAATTCAACTCACTGAACCCTTATCAAAAATAGCTTTGAGAGAAGGCTCAATAGCAGTGAGCAACACTTACACAGTAGAAAACACTAGATACAAGAAATCCTATTTTTAATTTTTAGTGGGTAAAACTAATAAGAAAGAGCCTAAGACAAATTCAGAGGGATATCTGAATCACTTTAAAAGTAATAACTGTGATTAGCAATCAGACTAGATGATATAAAGATAACTTACAAATTCATGGTTTAAAATCAACTGGTTTTCACTTAATGGTGTATCTTTTTAAACAGGAAGACAATAACTTATATAACACAGCAGATCATGTAGGAAAAAAAACAGAAAAAACATTCTCCAGATCCCATTTACTATTAACAAGGCAATCTGGTATCCATGCTTAGAGTAACATCTACTTATATGTAGAGAAATTCTCACCTGCTTGTTAGCTGGTTGTAGACTGCTTTCTTTACTTTTTAGCAATTCAGTGCAATACACAAAAATTAAGTCACAGACATGTTGGAAAGGATTTAATCTAGTCCAACCTCTAATACTGAGCAAGACTACTAATAATGCTAGAGAAATTCAGCCACAGTTTTGTCTAGCAGAGTCCTGGAAAACTCCCAAGGAAGCTCCACAGCCTTCCTGGGTAACCTGTTCCACTATGTTCCCCGCAAAGCTTTTCCCAAAGCCCAACCTGAACCCCTGAGGCGCTTGTTGCTGTCCTTACCATCAGCCATTACCAAAAGTATAGCTGTATCAACTTTGTAAATGCCTTTCAGAAAGTCATAGGCTGCTATTCGAGCCCGCTCTTGCCAGGCTAAAGAAACTCACCTACCTCAAACTCCCATGCAGTGTCCTATGACTCTGACCATCTTAGCAGTCCTCTGCTAGAGCCTCTTCTGTTTCTCAACACTCCTCCTCAAGCAGGGTGCCCAAAGCTAGACATGATATTCCACATGTGACCTTAGAAATGCTAAGTGAAAGGAAAAATAACTTCCTTTCACATGCTGACCACGCTCCCCCTAATGTAGCCCAAGACACAGTTTTCTTTACTTATGACAGCACACTGTGGGCTCATAGACAAGTTAGTGTCCAAATACCTTAATACGTTATTAAGCTATTCCATAAGCAATGAAAAAAAAATTTTCTACAAATTTCATTTGAAATCCCTACATCATCTATCCCTTGCAACAGCAGTAACACCTGCTCTCCGGTGGTCCTTTGGTCCCCCTACCTCCCATTAATATTTTCAGTTCTTGCTTATTTACTATGTTCCCTCCTGTAGCCCTCCTTGCTACATACAGGACTCCCACACTTTTTCTTCCCTAAAAGAGCGGGGCAAAAGATAACATATTCCACTAGCCACTCTTGGTAAAGCTGATGGGTTTGCTAGACACCCAATGAGTAATCCTGTACTGGACAGACAGAACAAAATAAACTAGCTTTGAGATCACTCTGGAGTTTTCCCTTCAGCAGAGGTGCTAATTCTGTCTTTTGACTTTACCCAGACACTGAGTTCGCGAGAACTCAAGTTGCTGAGACCACGAATCACATCTGATTGAAATTGGCCAAAAGATTAAAGTTAAAGCGATGAGGAAGAAAAAGACTTACAGACTAAATGATCACATTAGAGTAACTTCTTTGAAGAAAAAAAGCTGATGAAACAAAAGTCAACTTCAACTTTACACACACGGAGATTAAGTATTATAACCTACCTACAACATTCTTCAAACCAACGAGCAATGTAATCCCACATATAATAAGGCTCAAAGGAATTAAAGAGAAGATTGGCAGTTTTAATCAATTCTGCTGTTTTCTTGTTTTCTCTCAGTTTGCTGAAAGAAAATAAAAAGAACATTCTATATTTTTACATTTCATTTCTGAGTTAGGTAACTACACATCACAGTGAGTTTACCCACTGCCAGTTTACACTAAGAAATTTTCCTCCCCTCATCCCTACAGTGTTTGTTGCTCTAGGGCTCAGTATATTGGCAGGTTCCTCATATCAATGTCTTTTCACAGTTGCTAGGTTTCTTCTCTATCCTTTCTTCAGTATTTGTCTTCTAACCACATTTTTAAAGATCCGTTTTCCCATGATCATTCCTACAGCTGTTTCTCCCCCCAGCTTTGAACTTCCCTCTTCTCCCCATGTTTTAAGATATTCAACTCAAATCTTGACGCTCTTTTTATCCCCGTCTCTGGCTGTCTTGTAGCACTCTTCATTTTTACTCTAGAAGACAGCTCATCAGCCCACGTTTTGTTTTTTTGGGTTTTTTTGAAGAACACAGATGTAAAGAATGCCACAACTAATCTATACCATTGACATACTGACTTCTAGCTGTATCAAGCAAGCATTTTTGTCATGGATAAAGAATAAAACATATGCCAAATATTTTAGAAAAAAAAAAGCCATAGCCCTTATTGAACACAAAAGTTGCAATTAATATCAATGGATCCTGTATCATGAAGAAACCAGGTCACAGTCCCACAGGCTTCACAGTCATGGTTTCAACAACAAAAAGATATATTATTTAATACAAAATACAGTATACTCATTATTCACCTGCTTAGCTGTGTGTGGTCTTTGTTGAAAGAAGGTTCTGCCTGAAGCTCCAGTTCTGCTTTGCACTGTGTATACAATGTTCGAAACACTTCAATTAATACATCCTCTAGGATCGCAGGGCCTAGGGAGAAATACCAGCAATCACAGTCTTATGCATTATAGTACCGCTAACAGCCCACATCTAAAAACTACCCAAATCATTAGCTAGCTTTGGTCACTGAAGCCATAAAATTCCTTCTGTTCAATTTCACAAACCACCTCAATTTCAGAAGGTTTCTTTGCATTCCAGAAATACACAGGCAATTGCTATTCCCAGGAGTATACAAAGCACAAGCAGAGTTCTTTTCCCATACAATTTGTGTACAATGACTGCTGGATACAAACATGCCTAGTTCAAAAGCTATGCAGTCACGTCAGTATAGTGCATGTTCAAGCCAACACACCGTGTCTATTTGAGGGATTATTAGCTCAGCTCAGTAACATGTAAATGTGACTACATGGATTCCTGATCAAAGGTAGCTTTCAACCAAACAGTTTCAAATACCCACCCATAAGCTAGCTCATGCTGTTATAATACGGAAAATATACTCAAATATTTAAATGCAAATACGAGGTTAAATATTTTGAGCATCTTCCTTCCTTTTAATTTGAGGCATGTTTTCTTTAATTCCAGATATAGTCTGCAGGATATTTTTTGAAATAGCACCTCCTTCAGATTTGACCTAAATCTCAAGTTTGAAGAAAAAAACCCCAAACTTATTTTGAAAGGAGTTCACAAAGTGATTCTGCTTGAAATATCCTTTGCTTTTTCATGCTTTCTCCTAACCTCACTGAGCTGCCTCCAGTGAAAGTGTGCTCACTGAGTTAAGTAGATATCCTATTAGCTTCTTCCACCTCAGTTTGCTGAAAGAATCCTCATACCTCTGCTTACTTCATGAAATCTTAACATACACATTGGCTCTGAAAATTTAAACTGACCTCCAGAAATCACAAATTACTAGGAAGATGACAAATTATTGTCAGATACTTTGTTCTTTTCAGCCTGTCTTAACCACTTCCATTCAAGTTGTACTCTTTAATTGTTGTATTTTTATGCTTTTATTATCCCATCCCCAAATCTTAGGATAGACTTAAAAAATTATTTTGATCTTTTCAGTCACCTCCAAAACCGTTATTCCAAAGAAAAAGGCAAAATATTCAACACTTAACTGTTGTAAATACTTTTGCCTCATCTACTTTTGTCCCATACTCCTCTGCAGATACCTGCTAAAAAGTGCATTTAAACACTTAAAACAGGGGAAAGGAAAATTAAGAAAAAAAAAAACCAACACCAAATAAACCACCAAACAAATGACCCACAAAGCCAAAAAAATACTGGCTTCCTCTGGATAAATTCTTCCAAGAAAAAAAAAAAAGTTTTCTTGTTAATATCTCTTATCTCTGTGTATATTAGAAGAAAGAGCAGATTATTCCGAAAAGCAACAGCTGAGATTTAAAACAGTGAAAATCACTATTTGATTAAAGAAATGGAAAAGATCCAATCTGCATTTCTTCCAACATGGAGTCAGTTCTCTTTACGACTTTAGTGTTGAAAGTAGAAGAAATTGCACTTGGTAAAAGGTAAATCTAATTAATACATTAAATTATTAGTTTGGAAGATCTAAGAAATCTAGCTAACCCGCCAGTACTAAGAAAACAGTTTTTTCAATTTGACCATCAAGAGAGAAAAATTCTCAAAGGAAAACCATGTAAAGCAATTTAAAGACTAGAAATAATATTAAGTAGTATGAAAATTACCTAGTTCAGGCTTATCCAGCAAACTGATAAGAATTCGAAAAGGCTTTAAGTCTTGCATTAATGTGCTTTCTTCTCCATGCCCATTAACTTGTAATATTCCAACCATTGCCTATGAAGATCAAAAGCATATAACAACAACAAAACCAGAAAACAGTTTTTTTAAAGAAAGATGCAATAAAAAAAGCTGCATATAAAGGGAAAATTCTCAGTAGTTGAGACCACTATTTCATTTTACTGCAGCTCATTCTCTCCATGCTTAAGTATTCTCTCAACTTTGCCTATGAGAATATTTCTGTGGAACAGAACTTGGTAAGTTTTATATACTTAAAGTCAAAATAAAATATTATAAACAGATACCAACTCAAAATTTCAGAAGAATAAAAGAGAAGAGATGAAAAGTGATGAAGAAATTGTTTGAGAAGGTAAGGCATGTAGATATTAAGGGCTTAAATAATAATCTGTCCATCTAGGATATACCCACCTATGTGGCAGAAAACTTTCTTGACTAAGTTGAGTAGAAAGCAATGACAACTTCAAAACAAATGGGAAAACTGAGTTTCTACACTGAAGCAGTTTAGGGAACGAGCTGCAGAATTAAAAAAAGTCCAATGAAAGTGCCAGAAATTTTGCTTAGTTTTCTCTGTGGCTGGCTTTACTGTCTGAATCAGAACTAGTTTCTTTTAGAGCTTCTTGAAAAGGAGGACAAAGAAGAGAAAGAAGAGAGATGGGAAAGAAGAGAGGCAGGAAAACAGGTTTGACCTCGCTATCTGCTATAAACCAAGTATTATCAGCCAGTATCCTGAAAGAAAAGTCTTCTGTACTTGAATATGCCTTTAGAAAGTCAGAATTTTCAGTACATTGTATCAATGAATAAGATGGGGGTGGACTGGATAAAAGAACAAAGAGACTGCTAGGGAAGAAGGCAGAAAGGAGAAATGCTTTTGAAATCTTTCAAAAGACAGCAAATGGTTTTAGAAGGCATATGCAATTTGTGTTATGTAGAGCAAACCACTGATTTTAACATCCGTAAAAAAATTTTAAAGCAAAAAACAAGTGAATAATCTCTGTTATAAAAAACAGCCACTCTCTATTCTACTGTAGCAGTAGTGCCTGCTACCAAAAAAATAAAAAAATAAAAAAAATAAAATGGACTATATCAACTCTTCACTGTTGTTCAGTCTTTTCAGACAGAGAAGCTTTAAGGACTGAGTAAGCTAGAAAGATAGACAGGTTTAAAAGGAAGACCACAATCTATTAACAAATGCCTAAATGTTGCTAAAAGCTCACCACATTTTGTATAAAACATACATGTCAAACTGCATCTCATTCAGGCCTCTCCTCTACACTTGAATAATTTCCAAATCATCTGCCATGAGAGGCAGAAGGGTGACAAGAGAAGGGTGAGAGAATGCCAACGAGGTGCTTGCTGCACTGGAATTCTGGGGTCTCTTCCTCATCAGCAGAACAGCAGATCTCATTCAGGTAAAACTGAAAGTGCTAGCTCTATGCTAGATATCAGCTTTAAGTTGTGAAAAGCTAAATATTCTTATCTCGGCTACTAATATTGTAATGCCCACTCCCATTCCCATATATAGCACCGCAATTCTGACTGAATAACAGAAAAATCCTGACCTTATCAATTTGCTTTAATGATGAAACATGTTCCTGATTTCAAGATCAGACTCACAGCATCTTGAAAGACGTGTATACTTTAATTACTGTGAGAGCACAGTTCTTGAGGTCAGATGATCTCAGCTCACTTAACAAGGCTTTAAGGGTCAAATAGTATGACTACCAATTTGCTCGTCTATTCCTGACTGCCAGAGGACAGCAGAAAAGATGTCCCCCTTGCTTAGAGAGGACGAAGACCCTTCTTACTCAGACCTTCTAAATACTATCTGATCAAATTTTTCCAGTTCCCAAGACACAGAAAAGTTTCCTTATCTACAGAAGTAGAAGAGAATTCTCCAACTCCATTTTATGAAAGAACAGGCTCCAGTGCACTGGGCTCATAATCAATTATCTTCCATGTGTGCTACATTCATAGTGGAAGAGGGACAAATCTAGTATTTGTCCTGATCATACTGTTATCCTAAACAAACACATTATCCCATGTCTTCATTTTTCCACTGAGGAAGTTTTAGAAGAGTAGGACACAACACCATAAAAAGACAGAAGTTACATGGCCACATTGAAGTGGCAAGTCAAAAGATAAAGATACAGTAACTTTGATCAGCATCCATTTATGAAGATACATGCGACAATAAAACATCGTATAGCTACCTGGACTAACATTTCCTTAGAGAAGGTGTTGAAATAGTAAGTGGCATGCTCCTCAGGATTGCTGTGCCTTGTACTTCTGGGTCCTGTAAGGGCACCATTGTTATCAAAACCTTCAAGCAAACAAAAGACAAGGCAAATGAATACTTGTCTCAATAGAATAATTTTGCCAATTTCTTTAAACTAGAAATCAACACACTGGCACTGATAACTTACCAAGATGAAGTCCAAGTAATGTTGGCAAGAGAAAGATGGATTTCATAGAGTTTAATACAGGAAACTAAGTGATACTTCCATGCAAGCAGTTTGCACACAACTTACAAACTTTAGTTTTATGCAACATTATAAACCAAATTACTTCTTGTACAAAAGAAACAAATGTTCACAAACACTGCATGAACCACATAGTCCTAGAGTATCTTCAAAAAAACCTATCCCACAAAAATATTTCAATATTAATATTATTATGAGAACACAAAATTCAGTATTTTAAATATACAGAGATGACCACCAAAACACGCTGATATGACTAAGGCACTTAGAGAGACTATCAGTCACATTACACAAAATCAATATTTTAAATTCAAAATTACATGAAGGGGACAGAACTTTGTTTTGTAAGTTTCTATCTTTTCTTTTACCAAGTAAATATTTTAATCTACAAAAAATAGGCCTAAGGAAAAAAATAAAAATTAAAAAAAAAACAAAACAAAACAGTCAAGAAGTCAGTCAGGATATCACTCTGTTCCACAGAAGACTTTTCCACAGTTTTTGTCCTGAATTGACAAAAATAGAATGAAAGCCTGAGAAGATACATTCCCTTTAGCAGCAACTTAAAACAATAATTGTTAACAATGGTTAAACTAACCTGGATTTAAAGATATGTAACATGATTTTTATGCCTAGGGAATGTTAATAGACCACTCCCAGCTATAAAACAACAGGAAGGAATACCCGACATCAGAATTAAATAACGTCATATAGAACATCAGACTTCAAAGAGTCCTCCAGCATAACTGACTCCCCTGTCCCAATGTTTTATATTAGAAGTAGAATATCACGGTAATATAAAAGCAGCACAGTGTCAAAAGAAAAACAAGCAAAAAAGCTATACTGCCAGAAGGTCTGTCCAAATATATAGTGAATGGAGGCACTAGCTGTTCACTAAACAGGACCAGGAACAGTCACTGTAAAACTATCTTCTGAAGTTATATTATCTTTCAGTGGAGACTATGCTCATGAAATAGTTGTAGAAGAAGGTTCCACAACTAAAAAAGCAGCATGATATTTTAAATACATAAAATATCTTTTTCAATGACAGCAAAAAACATATATAATCCACCAAATCTAGATGAAACATTAGTGCAGTTTTTAATCTGGAAATTATTTTTTCCCTAAATTGGAAAATGTAGGTATGGACCATGACCATGCATTTCACTGTCTTTCTTTAAAGATGAGTAATTTGCAAGTCAGTGTCTTGAGAAATGATTAACTAAAGAAGCCAGGATTTTTTCATATTTATCTTCTAAATCCCTGCAACTTCTACAGCAACAAACCCAATCCCCTCATGCAAAACACTGTTGCTGACTTCATCCCTCCCTTTGTAATTTCAATTCTCTCTCAAGTACCTTAACTACTTACTTCCTTGCTCCCCAATCACCCACAAGCTACCTGCCTCTGATGTCTTAACTATCAGCTGGAAAAGATGCAAGAGCTGCTGGGAAGGGTTCTGGGTAGCCTGAGCAGCACATATGTGCTTGCTGGTGAGCTGGGAAGTGAATGGGACTGGGACTGTAAAACAGTCTTCCCCTCAAGTAGAGAAACCACTTTATGTCTCTCCATTCAGTCTCCAGTTTCTGTGACACTCTTAGGAACTCCCATGTCAGAGATCCTGACTTCTCTCAAAGTGGGCTGAAAGCAGTCTTAAAGACTAACAGGCCAGTTTCATGTGACCACAGGCTTCATTTCCTTAAAATAACAAGGCTGAGTAAGAGTAAATGTTTTCTAAAATTTTCTAATTTCTAGTTTTCTAAATATTCCCTAAATAGTCAGTCTTCTAAATAGCTATTATTCTCTGCTACCCTCTTCTGATTACACACTGGTTTCATGTAAAAAATTAAACATGTATTGTATTGATATTCTGCCACTTAGTAGAAATAAGTGTGCATCCTGTCATTGATCAATTTTTACCCCAGAAAGGCGTTGAAATAATATTCTAGTTGTATGGAGAACCTAAGTGATCACTGATTTGCTAATTCAACCATGCAAATAGCTAATGAAGATTAAAGTTTGCATACTCAAGCCTCCATCAGTGTAATATCAACATTCTTCAACATTCTTTTATTTTCATCCCTTGTATTGCTGTTGTGTTCCAACTGCCATTTATACTCTATAATGCCTGTTCTCTGTTTTTTCTATTTTATGTTTTTAGGGAGACAAAAGTTGCCTTTCACTATCTACGCAGGCCTAGTGCACCAGGCTGTACTCCAGAATGTGGCCCATAACTGCTGCTATAGGAAAATGTACCAATAATTTATATGAACAGGAAAGAGTTCCAGCATGACATTCTTCTATCTTTTATGTCCACGGAAAGACAGAGTGCCTTTCTTCCTTATGATACAAATTAAGTACTTCATTTTTCCAAGAATCTTTCTCCACAATATGGCAAAATACTGCTAATGAACATACGATCCTTCCTCCACTTTTAGTGAACAATGAAATGAAATACAAACCTACCTAGGAGCCATGCATAAAGCCTTCGGTTGAGTGACATATCCCTGCGCAGTACTACATGAAGGGCTGCTGACAAAATTCTGATCATGTCTGGACGTGTTGCCTGAAGAAGTCAGAAATACGATTAAATTTAACTATGAAAAGTAATACTTTTTCTATGCTAGTAGCTTAACATGCACTAAAACATAGTTAATTTCATGTTCTGACATTTCTAGATTCAGAATAGTACAAGACAACATAATCTTGCTCTTAGGAAACCAAAATATGATTATTATTTGGAACAGACACTTTGTAATAGTATGCACCCTTTATGAACAGGAAAAATACTTGACTCCATTAACAGCTCATTTCTGTTACAAGACATTTCATTTTGTTTATGCCTTGGAAGCAAATTCAACTAAAATCCACTGAAAAAAAGAAAAAAAAAATCACCGAAGAATTTTAAATACTTTTCAATCTCTTACTACTTTAAATGTTTGCATCAGTCTTAATATTAAAAAAATGCTGTACTTATTATTTCACCATTTTAGCACCTGAACAGAGACACTCCAAATATTCCTACAGTAACTGATAAATGTGAACAAATCATTTCCACAGGCAAGAACACAGTTCTTTTTACAGGAAAGTGCAGGTTTTTCACAGTTTCTAACAAGTGAGGATCAACCTTGTGTATGTTTTCCTCCAGGAGTAAAATAAATCATGGATCATTTAAAAATAAAAAGTAACTAACAATAAATGCAGTCCAAAAAAATTACCTTGAAGTTGTAAGGTCTATCTCCCACTACTGCTAGGGCTAACTACTCACCCAATACCAAGGGTCATTTTCAATTCTCTAGTGTTCTGAATAAGTTATGCTAAGAGGATTAACTTTTGTTGCTTTTGAACACTGAGAATTGGAAACTTGCACAAGACTAGATAATTTGTTTTCTCATCAAATTAGAGCAAATTAAAAGCTTCTGCGTGGACTAAACATCATAATTCATATTGAGTTTGCATGTACAGAAGTTACAAGTTAACTTCAAAGTTAACACATCAAGTTAAAAAGCAGAAGGGCAGAGATCACAACATGAGAATAGCCAAACCTATCAGAGAAACTCTTACATATGACTCTTGTTCAAGCTTGACGAAAATCATTAACAAAGACTGACTAAATACTGCTACTGATTTAAGAAGCGGAGTACATTTAGGAGTTTGCCAATTCATCTCTCTCATGTTAATAACTTACCTGGCTCATGTGGAAAGGAAAACAAAAAAGGATAAGGTCCAACGTGCTTCTCTGTACTAAAACACTGGTATCTTGCACTGATGTGCTTACTGCTTCCACCTGAAGTAATGGCAGACCCCCAAAATAGTTATTTACTGTATTATTTTAAGAGAACACTCACAAAATAAGATTAGTGTTTATAAATAGTGATATGTATGCAAGGAAGTTATTTTAAAGTTTTGAATAATGAAACAAGATAAAACACGAAAATAAAGTTTCACCACTGAGGAAACATATAACCAAGAGATTCCCTGAACTATACAAAATTAAGCCTTTGCTTTTTTATATTACCAATGAATATCTTAAGTTTAAAAGACAAAATAATACTCTGTATTATTTTTCAAAAAATACAACAACAAAATTCAACCACTTTTAACTGAAGTGTGTCATGAATGGAAAGGTTTATACAAAACATAAGCAGTTCTGAAACATTAACTCAGTTTTGCAACACTTTCATCATGCACAAAAACATTAGCTTAACTGGAGCTATAAGAAATAAATGTGCATTTTTATCTCTTCAAAGGCTATGTACAAAGACAGAGAAGACATCTAACCCCCCCAAAGTATATTGTTATATAAATAAGTAACATCAAGGTCTTAATTGTTCCAAGAAAACATTACCATTAATTCAATGTCACTGCCAATTATGTAGAGTTGATCCTCCATTGAAAGCTTCCTGTTCAAATGGGAGAGGACATAGGTGATCCCAGGTAAGCGAACTGCAGGGCTTGTGAGGAGGCTACCCCAGAGAGCACTGTAGAACGCCGACTGATCCACAGCCAAGGCAACCTTCTCCAGCAGCGTGTTCGTTCTGCAGTAGAATCAAGTCAGCTGAATTAGGGCACGTATCACAGCCCTTGCCCCTGCCCCCAATTTTAATAAATATAAAAATAAGTTGTTACAGGAAGGTAAAAACTTTCTTTTGAGAAGCCAAGAGAAGCCCAAATTATACACTGAATCTTATAATGCAGCCTGAACAGAGTCATCCAACTAGCAAGCCTGTGGGCCAGCCTGGCTTGCAAAATGCTTCTGCCTGCCCACAGCTTCTCTTTATGCACTCCTTATGTTCAAAGAGCCAAATAACATCCTCATCTGCTACTTAAAGCCAAGTGTTGCTACAGACAGAGGTTTCAGAGAGACAGCAGGAAAGCACAGCTACTGAAGAAAATGAAGCAATGGCTTCTGCCCTCTCATTCCTTGCACTGAGCACTTCTGGCAATAACAGGGCATAAAAATACCACAATTCTTTGAGCAAAAGCAATCCCTCACCCCATCCTCATTTCTGCCCACGCACGTGGCAGCACCTCTACACCCTATGGCAGGCCCCAGGAGGCAAGCTGAGTAGCCTTTTTTCCCCTGTTGTAGTGATGCCAACTACACTGTGCCTATCTACCTACGCAGACATAGAAAAAGATGTTAAATTGCTCTTCACATAAAAGTTGTGAAAATTCTAGCTTCTGAAGTTGGAAATATCGAGAATATGTAAGTGTGTGAACAATTCCAAGAACTCAAAGCCTTGGAGTGTAACTTCATCCTTTAATATGTTAAGATTTTACTCCAGGACCCCAGCCAAGGTAACTCAAAGAGGGCTTTGGCTTGCTGGATAAGAAGAGCTGTTACCTCCCAGGCTACTCTGCTAGAAATAAGAGTAATAACCTATAAAGATATGTAAGAGACAGCAATAATCCACCTAAGTGGTTTAATAACAATTTAGATATCATGAGTAAATCTGAATGATTGAAGCTTTGTTTGTTATGTTAAATTCAGTTAAGGTATGTATTTTAGGCCAGGAATAATATGGCAGTACTACCTTAGAGAAGTCCCACGGAAAAGAAGCAAGCAGCATGTTCCTAACATGTTACGTATCTCAATCCATAACAAGAATCATAGAATCGTTTAGGTTGGAAAAAACCCTTAAGATCATCGAGTCCAACCGTTAACCTAACACTACCAAGTCCACCACTAAACCATGTCCCTAAGCACCACATCTACACGTCTTTTAAATACCTCCAGGGATGGTGACTCCAGCACTTCCCTGAGCAGCCTGTTCCAATGCTTGACAGCCCTTTCGGTGAAGAAATTTTTTCTAATATCCAATCTAAACCTCCCCTGGTGCAACTTGAGGCCGTTTCCTCTTGTCCTATCACCTGTTACTTGGGAGAAGAGACTGACATACAACACTAAGTCTACCTAATGTCAATTCTCTTTCGATAACAGGAACAACTAACAGTTAAGTTATTGTAATTAACATTAAGAATCTTCTACCATACTATTCCATTACAATTAATATGACGGGATGAAATTCAGTACCACCCATCTTAAAAAAAAAAAATCCACATACAAGTATTTAATGAAAAGTTGCAGCAAAAAAACCCCAAACAAATCAAACATATCACCTTATTAACATATCTATTCTTACCTTTCATAATACTCTGACCCCTCCTCCAACCCAGGCAGAATCCCAGTTAACAGTCCTTGCAGTCCTGGCTTCAATGTTTTCCCCAAAGGGAGGTAATAAATCTCATACAGACTCAATAACGTTGGCTTGACAGACATAGCAGCATTAGCAAGGAGTGGAAATAGTCCAGAACTGTGAAAAATAAAATTTATCTTTTTTTTAGGAAGCTTCTCACGTGAGACAATTTAATTTATATCTCAAGATTGTTACAGACATGTCTGGTGCAGTTATAAGCATCAGGTCTTTATCTTACAATTTTGCACAGGCATAGACCACCACACAATATAACTGCCTTCCAGATTGACAGGTTGGTATGTCAAGATTAACATTATGAGCTTTATTAGTATTGTGATAGCAAGCACTGAAAGCCCCGAGATGACTGTGTCTTTCACCAATAAAACAAATATGATAAACCAGAAGCATCTCTGCAAGACAAAACATTCATTTTGCCCATGTTGAACCACATCACGATGGAACATCACAAAGTATTTAAAAATACATTGTCTTTGCACTTAAGAAAAAACAAAAAGAGATGAGAACATTTGAGGAAATTCATAGAAATACTTTCCTGTAAGAAAAGAAAAATACTTCACCAAGTAACATAAAGATAAATTTTGAGATATTTATACTGTGAAGTAGCAACAAAGTATAAATCTACGTCAGAAATTCAGTCTGAAAACAGATTCTCAAACTAGCAGTGAACCCACTGTTCATGATGTAGCATTTAAAGGATTGAAAACATTGGAAGTACGTTTTGAGTTTACTATGAATGTAAGTTCATGAAAGTTACAAATGTGATCAGCTAAGAAGTTACCTACATACTAAAACCACTTTTGCTATTGCTACTAAATATCATAAATTATTACAATCAGTACCAATAATCAAAGGCATGTGAACACAATTGCAATTTTCAAAATCACTGAGGATTCAGGTCAGAAGACCCCTGACACATGAAGAAAGAAATTGAAAGAACAATAAAAAAAGGTAAGTTCAAGACAAGGGTCTTAAAATATACACACAAAAATCTACTAATTAAAAAAAAAAAAATCTTTGTGGATACAATGTTATCCATGTTACAGGGGGGGAAAACAAAATCTTTCCAAAGTACAAAAATGTAAAAATTATTTTTGCTTTTATCTGTCCAGCAGAACTATTGTTTTGTCCTTGCCAATTGGTTTCTTTTTTCTGCAGAAAACGTCTTTTTGTTCAATAACCACCACACTACCCCACAGTCTTTTTCTGTAAGGCTACTACTCATCCTTCAAGCTTTCATGTTCAGACACTGTCATTCTGCTTTCATGAAAAATACTGGAATCTTTGATAATGCCTCAATGTGAGTATCAGTCTTCCCCCAAGCATCAGTAACAATGGCTTTAGTTACATTACACAAGGTAGCATTTTCCACTGTCTTAGAACTTACTGTTAACAAGATATTGCAGCTACTGAATCACTGCACAAGCAAGAAGAGCAAGCTATGAGTTCACAGAATCTTTAAAAACATGTGGAAACACAGAATTGAGACACTCCCCTCCTCCCCTCACCAAATGTAACTATATATAAACATCCTGACAATGCAAGACAGAATAGCTGATATTAAGGCATGCAATTTATCCCCAAGCATTAATATACACCTTTGCCACCTAAACATAATTCTATTTTATTCCAGGATTTCTCAAACTAGTGAAATTTTAATCTCCAGGGATAGCTAAAGATTAAGAACCACGTGTGAATGTGTGTATACACATATGCACACATGCCGCTATGCATTATATAATAAATAGCTTAATGTCTTGCCCATCCCACCCAACCAAAAAACTATTGGAAGTTTAGGAATCAGTATATTTTCACTACACTTACTTTTCAAGGTTATCCTAGAGACTGACAGCAAGAAAAATTTTGTACTTGCCCCATGTTCTAACAAAATGGACAATCTTTCTGTTCTGTTGATTTGATTGCTTGGAAGAGAAGGTTTCTTGCAATAAACTATACTTAAATTCTTTTCCATACCACTTCAATTACAACAGAAGAATGTAATGTGAATAAATGGAAATAAGCATTAACACTTCAATTACTGTACATACATGCACAAAACTTGGTTTATTTCAATGAAGAAATAATAAATTCCAGGTTTTCTAACGCTAAAGTTGGTTCCTAACAAAAGCTTAGGTGATCTGTTTATCTTCTGATATACAATATTCAGGAGAAGAGTACTACACAAGCACCAGTAACATGAGGGACAGAAATTGACTGATTCTTGCTATACAACAAAGCAATATTATTAATACAAAAAGCAGGAAACCAAAAGCATCTCAACTATGCATTTGGAATGGAGTTGTTTAAACTACTGTACCTGTAGAGGAAAAGATCTTTGGCCAAACGCTTGGGTCCAATGATTTTGAAAATGATCTCATATGTTTCAAGTGCCTTCCGATGAACCCCTCCCGGCAAAGCTGGATGAAGACATTGCGCTAAGCGTTTGCCTATAGTCAGCTTTTTCGGTACTACCTGGTACTTGGCGTTGTTCTGTAGCACCTGATAAATCAACACATTAAGAGAAACAGCACAAAACAAGTTAAACATCAAATGCACATTTTATAAATGAGTTCCTGAACATGGTTAGTAAGTCACAACACATACCTAGGTTACAACAGAAGAAAAATAATAGTTTTAAGATGTACTGTGGAGCTTTTTCTTTGCAACGTCTTTCACTTGTAAGCTTGCTATAGATGGAACTGCCAAGGCATTTAAAACTTGAAATGGCCTCCTTACTTATTTTACTTATCCTTTTGAGGACAAAAATTACTACCTCCATTTGTTAAAAATCAATTACCAGCAGCTCAAAGAGGACTATTAAACTGTGGGTGGTGACTCTGGGATAACTTTAAGAAACCATCATAGAGTGAGACAACATACAAAACTTTACCAATGCCTGAAACTGTATAATTACTTCAGGACTGGAACACAGAGTTGCATTTACATCTTAATATTTTTCTTTCCCAACATCATAGCCTTCGCTTTATATTCACATTTAGGAGGAACTGTTACAATCAAAAAAATGAAAGAAATGGGAGTTTATACAAAGAAATTATGCCACTGGCATTGCCAACTGTACTGTCATTCTTGATTTTCCGCAAGGTTTAAAGGGTAGAATGCAAATGCTTCAGACCAGTAATTTTCTGTGCCAAATTTTGCAAAGCTTCATATTGGCAAAATGTGTGTCTGTGTAAAGGGTACTTTATGACCCTGACTGGAGATTCCTAGAAACACATAAGACTGATTAGAACAAGATTTTTAGGGATATCAGGATCTGCATTCATTTGTAAACTGCTATTAAAGATCATGATGATATTGCACATTCAACTTAACTGTTAACATGAGTCAGAATGATAACATTCTCTGGTCAATGAATGATTTGAGCCCCATTTTATAATTCATGCTTCATAAAATATTGCTGATATTTATACTTGCTACTATTTTTCACACTATTTCAATAACATTGAATGACATTAGAAGTAAATGTTAGTAACAAAAAAGACATTGCATTTGTTTCCACTAGAAATGTAAATACCTTTTCCCTTTCCTTACAATTACAAAAGGTTAAACTGTAAGTCTTAGAAAGGCATTTGCTTGCTCCTTGCACACACCCAGCATTTGGCTCAGATTGCTAAAATACTTGCAAGAATATTAGACTGCTAGAACTTTGCACTGCCGTATTTTTACAGCAGTACCCTTTGTCAGTTCCTGAATCTTATTCAAGAGCACTGTCCTGGTTTTGGCTGGGATAAAGTTAATTTTCCTTCTGGTAGCTGGTATAGTGTTATGTTTTGGATTTAGTATGAGAAGAATGTTGATAACACACTGATGTTTTCAGTTGTTGCTAAGTAGTGTTTATACCAAGTCAAGGATTCAGCTTCTCATGCCCAGCCAGCAAGAAGGCTGGAGGGGCACAAGGAGTTGGGAGGGGACACAGCCAGGACAGCTGACCCAAACTGGCCAAAGGGATATTCCATACCATGTGACATCACGCTTGGTATATAAACTGGGGGGAGAGTTGGCCAGGGGAGGCAGATCACTGCTCAGGAACTAACTGGGCATCGGTCAGAGAGTGATGAGCAATTGCACTGCGCATCACTTTTTTGTATATTCCAATTTTATTATTATTGTACTTTTATTATTATCATTATAATTTTCTTCCTTTCAGTCCTATCAAACTCCTTTATCCCATGTCCTTTATCTCAACCCACAAGTTTTACTTTTTCCCCAGTTCTCTCCCCCATCCCACTGCGGGGCAGGGGGGAGCAAGCGAGTGGCTGTGTAAGTGAGTGGCTGCATGGTGCTTAGTTGCTAGCTGGGGTTAAAGCACGACAAGCACCTGCCAGGCATACCTTGTTTAGCTTTCCAAGTGCCGATATTAAATCTGCCCATTCACTGGAATATTCAAAGTTCTTCAGTGCTTTGTCAACAGCTGCTACATAGTTTCTATACTTGGAATCAGTCAGTAGCTCCAGCTCTTCCGTGTTCATCCTCCCACGGTGTCCCCACTAGAGACTAGCTTGCAATTCATGTACAGACATTACCTGTTCAAAATAAAAAATAAAAAACCCTGGAACCATTGTTTCCAGAGTTATATTATTAAAACAATTTTGTATAAAGAGCACTACATTTTCCTCAAAGGCATTACAAGTATCAATCTGAAATCAGTTTACAGCAAATCCTAAACAAAAGCTAACATATTGCACACAAGTATTTAACACGTGTCCAAAAGAGTGTATCTGTAATCGAGTTCTATTAAAAAAAAAACCAAAAACCAACAACAAAAAAATGACAAAACAACCCTTCCAAAACCAAACAAAACCCCCTAGAAAATTAATGCCCTGCCCCTCCCCAAAAGTACTGTTTATTCTAAACAATGCAACAGAGGGATTTTTTTGTTTTCTTTTTTTCCTCCTCTGGGTCCATCACCAGAAAAACCCACCTTTCCACAAATCAGCCCTTCTGAAAACAGAAGACACCAATCTTTCTAAATCACTTCCAGGCAGAAGACAAGAATGAAGGACACATACAATAGTCACACACTATTCAGGAGTATTTTCATGCATCAACACTTCCTTTTACAAGACTTGGTATGTTAATTTAGCGATGCAACTCTCCATTGTTTTTGTATTATCATCATCCACGCACAACAAAAGTATATGTTTACTAGTGTTCTGAAATCAGAGGCTTTTGCAATTTGCTCTACATATATTTTCATCACATGGTAGTCTACACCAAGTAATTAAGATAGTCTAGTTCCAGAAACACTACCTTATACTTTTATAGGTCAGACACTATTTATTTCATGAAATTCCATCACTACTAAAAAGAAATATGTTTTTAAAGCTACTTTAACCCCAAGCAATTACAACTCATAATTGGAAATCCTACTGTACCGTGTCTGTGAAAAAGGCAGCTTTTGTGCCCCTTTTAATTGGGGTCTTTTGGGAGTTCTGATACTCAGCTTCAGAAGAGACTTCACACCCAGCAGATGCTGGTCTCTTCTGTCTTGATTAAAGGAAAACAGGAAGAAAATTGGGTGCAGAAGTGCAGGCTGAAGCATGGTAGACCAAAAAACCCAAACAAACCATGGAACAGCTATAAACAAGCTGTATTCATCAGACTGTCTACCAGGTATGATAAATAGAGTCACACTGAAAACAGCAGCTTCAGTGAGCCCTTTCAAAACAATTGGAGAACATGCCTTGTTGTTGGCCCCTATTCCCAGTGAGCAGCAATATGACAAAATAGCAGGACTGTTTGAAATGAAAAATGCCTATGAAATAATAGAGCAGAAGATTTAGCAGAAATAAGAAGTGACCTTCTGATTTGTGGTGGTTGTACAGTTGATGGAGATAATAAAACCACTTATCTTAAAATTCTGCTCAGCAAAAAGTTTAACCGTTTTTAGACCAATCACAGAAGACTTTCAATTCAACTTGTATTACTTCATGTAATAAACATTTCAGTTGTGCAAGATGTACCAAAAACATGAACACTGCCTTTTATCATATATGATCGATTTAAAACGTTTTATATGGACACATAAAAAACTATTTGATTTGTACTATATCCATCCCTCCCTTCAAATAGCGTTCTCCCCAAAATGGCTATGAAGCTGCTATTTAATAACTTTATCAACAGTTCTCATAAGGAGTCACCATTGACTGAACAACATAAAACCCTAGGACTGATTACCCAGTATTTTCAGCTATCTAAAGGCCAACTCCTTGCCGTGTTCTTGAAACAAACCCCAAACCTACAAACTATTAGTACTGTTTTACCTTTTCAGCACTCAAAAAGGTAAACTGAAGAAAACTGTACTCCGACATCTCCAAATTAAGACAGCAGCAAATCAGGCTCTAAATTTCACGATCACAATCTGGTCAAGTTTATCACAAAGTACTCTGGCAGATTTTTGCTCCCTCCTTTTTGTTCCTTTAATTAGCAGGTGGTTCTGAAGATAAATTGATAAGAATCCAGCTTTAATCCTTCCAAACTTCATTTTTGTTAGTGCTAGAAGAACATTAAAAAAGTGTTGCTTTAGTCAGAGCAATAGAAATTTAAGTACACCACCACTCTGGGTTGCAGAGACGGACCTTCGAGAACTCTCTCACCCCTAACCTTTCATGCATAGGCACGTGTACGGTGCCAGACAAGTCTCTCTTCTGCTGTCATCACATTTACCTTTTCTTCTATAGAACAACCAAAATTCTGCATTAATCATTTCTTTATCCTTATTACTATCTTTCACCTCATATTGCTCATCTCCTGGTTTCTCAGCATTGCAAGGAAAGTTGCAAGAAAGGAGAAAAACAAGAAAAGAATGGACAAAAAGAAGAAAAAGAGCTGGGATAGCAGGAGTGAATAAAAAGGCCAAGAATTACAAACCTTTTGCACTCTTGATTCTGATGGCAAGCTAGTAATGACAGATTGTCTCCAAGGCAAAACAGAAATGCAAACCATTACTTAAAACCCACATTCTGGGTGCCAAATTGATAGATTTCACAATATCCCACTGGCATAAAGCACTTGGATCTCACTTTTTATTTAAAAAAAATATTTCATGCGGTTTCATTCTATAATAACCATCTTTCTTTGGATTAAGTCCAGAAAAAGATCAGGTTTGCTTTGAAAAAGCTGTAGAATGTCAACAGATTTCTCAGAGACAGTTGCACAACCACCAATGTCTGATCTCCAAAAGTAAAATGAAGCATTCACACTAAAAAAGAAGAAAGGACCAACATACAAAAGCAGCACAATTCTCATTTTTCCAGGCACAAAGGATAGAGAAAGAACTTGACACAGCGAATAATGCTTTCTGAGTGAACAAAGCATTAGCATCCTTTTTTAATCTAACTAAAGCATAAATGCAACCACCTATGGCTGAGCGGAAAACAGGGCTCTCTTCCTCAAGTGCTTGAAAAACCTGAAAGCTGAGTGTGGACTGATTCAGGATTATCAAAGGTTAAACAAAACCAGCAGGAACACAGGATTAAACAGGTAGGGTTTTTTTGGACTTACTAACTGATCAGAATATTCCCTTCCTTATAAAAAACAAAAAACATTAACAACTTTGACTGAATAACCTATACTTTTAGACAAGTCTATCGCACACCAGCTGATACTAATGAACTTACTCTAATAATGTAATTGATATTTATATTTATCCATATGTTATCAGTGAATTTAATCATTATGCAGTTTTGCACAAAGAAGCAAAAACATATTCTGTTTTCTTATTACTCTGTGGTTATGGTCTCATTTTTCTTTCTTAAAAAAAAGGTTTTGTATAGTTTGAGGTTACAAGGAGAGAAAGAATTTCTTGCATATTTTTTCCCACAATGAAGAGTCTCTATTTTAAACAATATATCTTCCAAACCGTATCAGTAGCCATAATAAGCCAGGGATGCAGAGAAGATAATATGTAAATATTATGTATTATTTTTTATAAACCTGGCACTATTTTTATTCTAAGATAACTGAAACTACAGGAATGCCCATTTTTATTAGCTCTCATACATAAAAATATACTTGTCCTACAAGGTTTACTTTTTATTTAGCCTGAAGATATTCTAAAATATAGTTTTTAATCTTTTCTTGTTTCTATCATGTATTCTTACTGATACTTTTCTGTTCTCTTCATCTGTCATAAAACTGCAGATTTAACAACATTTAATTTTATGGCACTGATATTTCAATACAATGTTAAAGCTTAGTAATGTCTCCTTATAAGTATCACACCCTTATTCTTTCATGGTTTACTACTTTGAAAAATGAAATAAATAATAAAATTTGATAGATCAAAATCATGGGAAAACAGCAGTTTCTGCCACACGACCAAACAGCCTAAAGGATAAACCATTTATCTTGCCATTCCGCAATCACCATTTAACATGATGGCCAACTTTCCTTGGAATGTTATTTATTTATCTTTTTAAACAAAGTTATGAAGAGCACCATCCTTTGCTTCTGTTGTTTTTTTCCCCTTTTGGCATACTTAATGAGATGAGACAAGCTTCTCAGATTAAAGGTTCAGCCACTCTCATGAGCCTGGACATAGGTAATCATTGACCTCTTACATGACCATGCCTCTTTTTAATGGAGGACAAAAAGCAAATGGGGGTGCCTGAGCAGAAGGCTTATTATTAGTGAGGAAGAAACTACTTAAGAAGCACTATACACTTTCAAGTTATTTCATAAAACCATATTTAAATCATAAGTGAATGCAGAAGTAGATCTTGACACTTACTACCTTCCACTTCACCTTCTCATGGGGATTAAAAAACAGACACCACACAATTCTGGATATACATGGATGCCTGTAGAGTCTTCGAGTATGACAAGGAAAGCAGTTACCTGGGGCTGTGGTTCTCCTTTTGCTGGGGGTTGTGTATAGTGTGTTCACAGAGCAGCCTTCAATTCCCTTCATCAATGAGGTGGTACTAGTTTTCCTACGAGTCACATTAAGATGATACTGCTGCAGCTGTGTTTTCCACAGCAAATGCTCATCTTTCACAACTCACGTGCCTAAGAGCCTTCAGTCTCACATCAATACAAACTATTAACCTGCTTAACAGGCTCTACATGGTTTTCACTGAAGCTAAAGAAACTCAATTGAGAAGAACAACAGCTTCATCAACACTTATTCAATAAAAGCAGCTTTCCTCTAGATTGTCTCAGTATAATCACAAAGTTAAAAGATTTCCCAACAATTCATAAGCTCTCTCCAGTATCTATCCTACTCCGAAGCTCCTCCTTGGGTTTGATTTGCTACTGTTCCACTCACATTTTTCAAGCCTCACAGAATTGCTCCATTTGTCTGCTTCACACCAATCTGCAATACTGAAGTGGTCGCTTTCTGGTACAGGTCAAGGGGCCGATAGCTGTGGAGCACAAATCTGCGTACATCATGTCACTTCCAAGATTTCTCAAGATTTGTCCCAAGTATTGTAAGAACCTGAGCTCACAAACTTGCTCCCTTTGAATTCCTCAGAGTTTCAGCTTTGCAAGATTTCAAGGCTTTTCTAAAATTGTTTCCTGTTTCAAGCGTGGCTTTGGGACATACAGTAGAAGAACTAATAGATAATTAAAAAGCAGATGAGAAAAATTTCACAGTACTGAGCTATTGCTTTTTAAGCTGTGTACAGTGCCCACATACCAAGCTGGTAACTGCAGAAACACATTTTTATTTGAATAGACTTAATACAAACACAGATTCGAATAAATGGAAAACAGAAGCCTTGTCATTTGGTAATTTATTATGCTTTGCTTCCCCTCAGAAACATCTAAAAGCATGAATAGCAAAATAAATACTACAAATCCCAGGCTAGTCTCTTAAGATAAAAAATAAAATGTTGGAAATACATATATTCTTCTATCACCAAAGATAAAGATTTTCCAATTACAGCTAATTACTCTATTTCTGAATCTTTCTACAGAGTCCTCTTATTTCAGAGTTTTTCAAAAAGGCATCTCTAATGTCTTCTGAAGAATAAGAACCACTTGAGCTTGTTATTTTGGCCAACTGCTATTCCGTACAGTAATGAAAGAGGAAAAAAAAAATTACCCAAATAAACAAAACAAAAACACACCCAGACTGTATAACTAACTATAATTAGCCATGAACTCATTAGTATCCTGCAACAGTATAGAGCACTTAATATTATTTAATATTGTGATTAATAACTTCCCAGTATACTTTTCTACACAGCCAAAATTCACAAGCAGAAACAGCTTATTATGTTTTTCCACAGAAAAAAATGACAGGTTTAGGTGTTCAAATTTCTTTCCATGATAAAATTAAATTAAATCAGCATAACAATATGTACATTACCCATACTAGCAACTTCTAAATCATCACAAAATGTTTGCCTGAGAGTGATTCTCATTCGAACAAGAACTAAATGAGAGAAAACCTATGGCTTGTACTACAGAGGTTAGATTAAGCACCCAACTGGATGCTCTCCCCATGGCTTCAGAATCTACAAAATATGTTTATTATTTATTATGTTTATTACTACACACAAAAAAAGTCAGTAAAAAGAAATTAAGTACACTTTTCTTCTTTTGCATATACAGGATGTCACAGAAGAAAGATGACTGGAATAAAACTGTAAGTCTACCACTGAGCATAGTCTGATGGAAATACATAACATATGTAAAATGTTCTTTCTGCTATTGCTGTTTCACGGTATTCCAAAGTCTGACTTACACCAGGCATGAGTTCATGAAGAGGAACAAGTAAAAGCTTTAAAATTCTTAAGAAACATACAACAATCCTTCTCAGTAATTAACTTCTCTATTTACTGTTTAAGAAAAAATATTTATAATTATGAACAATTTCTAAGAGAATGTATTTGCTTTAGAAGATAATTTTTCAGAAGTAAAAAAGTATCAAATCTGTCTACGTGTTTACTGGAGAGGAGAAGAAAGTGACCAAAGACTTCTCACTCTTGTTGGTAAATACACAT
Organism: Haliaeetus leucocephalus; assembly: GCF_000737465.1. NCBI lineage: Eukaryota > Metazoa > Chordata > Aves > Accipitriformes > Accipitridae > Haliaeetus > Haliaeetus leucocephalus. Next base: position 3,717,932 of record NW_010972631.1, read on the forward strand.
CTCTTCCAATCACCTCTTGTAAACAGTTTATGGTGACATTTTAATCCCTCTACTCACTTCTATTTTATTACAGCTTTTCAACATATAATAGGTGAACTAAAAAACATTTGATATACTAGACTAAACTTTTGATTTTGATTCGAGACCCACCAACAGAAGAACACTACTGATTCCTTTTCTTCCAGCCCTTGTGTACTGTGCCTGCATACTACTCAGGACTGTCTTACTGTTTGTGGCAAAGTACAAGAGAAAAAGCAGCTCTGTTCACTACAGGGATCTCCAAGCACTACCGTAATAAAACAATAAAAGGTTTCTTCTGTTAAAATAATATTTGACTTAATGTCAAATAATTATTTTAATAGTTAAAAATTAATTCAAGACATCTGAATAAAGCAAACTACATATTAGCAAATGAAAGCATTATAGTGGCATACAACAGATGCTCAAGTGACAATGTGATACTCAGTATAACAGACACCATCTTTTCTAGAGTTAAGTCCTCTTGCACTACATGAATTCTGGAATCTTTCTTACACTAAAGTTTCTACTTTTAAAATATAGTCTTCGTGAAATCAAATCAAACATTTGGATTTCACAGATCTGAACTTATGTCACTCAGTAAATGAAAGATGACGATTTGCATCTTTGTTATAACTCATATCAACCATTAACTGAAAATATTTTCTTCTTCCTAAAATAACAGTTTCTCATGTTTTCTCCTTTCTAGCAACAAATGATTCCTGAGTTATATACCTACTATATTATAACTTAATCAGCATGCATTTTACATTTAAAAAAAAATAAAAAAAAAATCAACAAAACTCCAGATATCCATGCTTCTTATTTTAAATTATGCAAAATATCTAACATGTCTTACTAAAAAACAGATGGCAATTCAAGTCAGAATAACACAACAGAGAAAAAGGGGAAAATGCTTCCTTGAATTTGTGGTTATCCTTCAATGCTCACTTACAAGTACTTTTCTTGTGCCCTTCTTCCCTTTGTTGACCACTGTATTTGAACAACCAATATTTCAACCTAGATCTAGAACTGGTCACTATTTCCTTCTTATTCAATTACACATTTTAGGGAAAGAAAAACAAAAAGACCACCTAGCATTTAACCTGCACTCTTCTGACATGTTTTCAGAGGGTTTACTCCTTAAACTTCATTTCATCTCAGCTCACAGAGTTACCATCTTTATACCCAATTTAAATTAGACCAGCAATGCATCCAAAGAAATTTAAGCAATCTGGTTAAAGGCCTTTTTTTAAAAAAAAAATCTTCATTTCAGTCTCCAGGCTGACATCCCAACAATCCCAGATGAAGAATGTAACATTTAAGGTTTGGGGTTTTTTTTTTGTAATATATAAAATGTAACCTCCTGGAGTCAACCAGCCACTTTGACAATGCCAAGCTAAACAGAAACAAAAAATTCTTACTCAGAAATTAAGTATAACATTGTATATAGCGCATCACCTACTGTTCCCTGGACCAAAACAGACTGTTGCCACGCTGAAAAAGGTTGGCTTGTGCCCTCAGTTAGTAGGGCCTTTTTCAGCTATCCACAGTCAAACCTGCAACATCATGCAGTTAGTGGTTTCCCCACCTTCATAAAAAGATCCTGAGATGGCATATTAGAAATAAGGCTATTTGGACCACTCCAAACAGAATACCGAAGGTATTTATCTGACATAGCTAAATCCATGGTAAACACACAAGTATTGGTGGGTTGGAAAAAACATTAGCAAAGAGAAAACGAGCATGTTCTGGTGTGAGAGCAACTGCACCCTCCCTGTGGCTCCCATACTACCTGTCAGCACCGTGAGCTTTGTGCTTTTCCTCTCCCACAGTGGAACTGCCCAGCTCTCACACGCACTGACTAGGCTTTGGGGCTATTGCCATCTCTGTTGAGCAATGACTGATAAGTAAGTACATGATTTCAAATAGTTACCCTCTCTCCAGGTGTCTGAGCACAGCAACAAGACAAGCTTCCTAACATAAACTGCAATTTATTTTCACTTTTACATGTTTCAGCCTCATACCTTCAAATGGTCACTATACCCTCTCTGAAAAGAACTCCTTTCTAACTAGCTAGCTCTCCTCTTCCCATCTTTTCCAAGCATTTACGGATGGAAGGCTTATCTTTAGGTATTCTTTTTCTTTCTTGCTTATTTTTTACTCTCAGCAAACTAGTAAAACCAATTAATATAGTAATACAGTTAAAATAAAGAAATAAACAAATAAACAACAACAAAAAACCATAGCAAATGTAACAATGAAAAACAACTCAAACAAGTATGACTACATTTAAACCTAGATTTGTACTACACTTTGTTTTAAAGAAGAGTTTGCCAACTTCCAGATACTTTTCAGCTTGGCAGACAAACAAAGGACTTGCATGAGTTTCACTGTCTTACGTTACACTTGCAGCACTCTCCTCTACTGAGGGAGAAGCCTTGCTTCCAGGGTAACACTGTGCCTTCACATTGTGACATCTTTTTAAATATTCTGATAGACAGTTTAACACAGAATCTACCAATTTCACAAAAAAAAATAAAATTAAAAAACGGTGGCCTAATAATTTATTCATTCTTTGCCCACAATAACTTTAAAATTGAACATTTAGACAAACCTTTTATTTGTCCATACCCATCATTCTAATAATATGTAGCTTCAGGCAAATTTAACATTCTGTCTCCAACAACCCTGATACTTCTTTTCACAAAAACACGTCAGAAGTTCTCATATCCTTATAATTGCTTTACTCGGGTAACCTTTTAATACAATGCATTTGGGCAAGACTTTGTCCAGCTTCCTTTTTTATTATACCCTGAGGTCCTAAGATATTACTAATTTGTTAATTTCAAATTTTGACTCATTTTTAATTCTGAAATAGTGTCATATGCCATACATATACCTACACATTATCTAGGTTGTGGTTATATTTTGCAATGCATCTGATTTCGCATATTCTGCAGATGGATTTCAAGGAATTTGTAAAGTAGAATCCTTTCCTGACTGTTCTGAAAATGGTGGCTGGACCAAAATTTTTTTGCTCTCCTTATCCGCAGAAGCCAGCCAGAAAAGACATTAATATAAGGTTAAATTCCCTTTGCTTTTTGCAAATGATACTAGAAACCAAATTAGGCAAAGCACTGTTCCTTGGCTTTACATAATGTTTTTATTTTTATACTGAAGTATAAGTTTCTGATAAAACTAGTGATGCGTTGACTAGTGAAATCATTTACTGAGTGTCTTTGGTGCTTTCTCCTCATTTCTTGTTTCAGTTATTGGGGAAAAATGGTTGATCCTGCAGTGTCTCTTCTCCCCAGGCTCTCAGAGGGAAACACATCGCGTACTGTTTCTATTTATCATTCAACTTCTTTTCAGCTACAAGTCAGGGCAACATGATTATTAATCTGGAAGACAATTTATGTGCATACAAATTACTTTCATTTTTCTATTTCATGCTTTAGCAGGTATCATTTAGTTTAGCCTCTTTTCTATCTCCTATTTTTCTCAACAATTTCCAGAACAGGTTTTTTTACAACATACTTCATACCTCTTCTTGGTTCTTTTCTGCACACTTCACATTTAATATAACACAGCTCCACCAAAGTAAAAAAGAAAAAAAATAGTAGTATGCATTTTCAGTCAGCCCAGGCTAAGCAGTCATTCCCAGCTAAGCAAGAAGACACTAAAGGTGACTAGAGTTACTGCTGTCCATGAGAACTATGCTAGCAATGAACACATGGAAGCGTCCTCCCCTTATTCAAATGGAGAACAATGGCAAAAGAACACAGGCTGAGCCCATTTACACCAGACAGACTGCATTCTTACCTGTGTAGCTTGCTGTGCGTGTGATGAGTATTTCTAGTGGTCAGTGTACCATGCCAGTATTTTTACACAAGAAAAGTGCTACCAGTATAAACATGGCCTAACTTGTGAGCACAACCATACACTTGAATGCGCAGCCACTCCACTAATGGAAGACATAGGATAACTTGTCTTTGCAAGATGCTGTTTAAACATCTACCGTCAGAGCTGCTACCACCAAGCTGGGAAAGTAAGACTTTCAGTAAGTTAGAAATGCAGTTACTCCTTCCCCATCTCTCATTTACAGGCTGCTTAGTTTCCAAAAGCGCCTACTCTCATTTCAATTTAAAAAAAAACAGGAATGATATTGTTGACATTCCACCTGTTTCCAAACTGACATTCGTCCACATGACATTCATCCACGTTATATTAAAAATGACTGTACATTTTGGATAATCACAATATTTAGACATCACACTAGTATTAGACCTGCAAAAGGTCTACTGCATATCAGCCTGTTTTTGAAAAGTTACCAATATTACAAACAAAAAAATAAGCAAATCTGACAGTCAGGCCAGCATAAACATTTAACACAGACAGGCAAAGGCTTGGCAACAAAATGAAAGACTATGATCTTCAACCTTGTATTTTGCCCCCTTATTTCCTGCAAGCACCTAGCCCATTACTATTTAGATAGAGTCTTCCCACCACTTCACGCTCCTATAGCTGGAATTCCGGTATCACATTATGGAGTTAACCTGAGAACCATAACACATTCTCTGTTAGTGCATACAGAAAGAAGATCCAGGAGTGCAAGGCTTCTTGCTAATCAGCAATGAAAATACAAGGGTTGAGTCACCCAGAACAAGCTCATCAAAACCTGCACCCCATATCCAGCATATTTTAGGATACTTAAAGAGACAAATTATTTAGGTGGGCTTTTCTGGCTGTTATTATTACAGGTATGCAAATGTTATTTCTAAAAAACATTTAGCCCCAGAACCTGTCACATATTTATGCTTTTCAAGTGGGCATCACAAGATTTAAGGCCATCCCTGCATCAACAGATGAAATTTAACCCTGCACTGCACAAACTATGGACAGCCGTATGCCCCACGTCTCCTTCCTTCCAAACATCACACGCAACAACACAAGCAGCCGAGCCGCCCAGCCAGGAATCTGCCCCAAAAGAGGCCCGCAGCCCTTACACGCTCAAGGTCAAAGCAGGACGGCTCTGGCAGCCCATCGCCGAGCTTGTTTCCAGAGGGGAGGAGGTCCCCTGAGGAAGCCCCTCCACCAAGGGCGAAACCAGGCCCGGCCAGCAGCGCCCGTGCCGGTGCCGGGGCGGGGGGAGGAAGGCTCTGCAGCCTCGGAACCCACCCGGGCCCGCTTTCCGCTACGGGAGACGGCACCGGGGAGCCGGAGGGGCAGACCACGGAGCGGCGGTCGGGCGAGCGACAGGTGCCACGGGTTAATTAACGCGGAGCAATTCGGAGGCTAACCGCTCTCCACAGGCTCCTCGGCACCTGCTCCCCGACCGCAGGCCAAGCTCAGGCCCGGCCCGGCCCGGCCCTCGCCCTCCCCAACGGTGCCCGCGGCCCGGCCCGGTGAGGGGAGAAGAGGAGAAGGAGGAGGAGGAGGAGGAGGAGGAGAGGGCCGGCTCGGCTCCAGGGGCGGACCCCGGTCGTCTGCGGCGCCCTCCCCAACACAGGCGCGGCGACGGGGAGGGAGGAGGGGAGCGGCCGCCGGTGGGGCCCGCAGCCTACCCGCGCCGGGAAGAGGAGGAGGAGGAGGAGGAGGAGGAAGGAGAGGAGGGGAGGGGGCGAGCGGCGTTACCTGAGCGACCCGAGCCGGAAGAGCCCGACGGCCACCAGCAGCCCCGCGCCGCCCTGACAGCTCCCGGCATGCACCGC